>NC_133355.1:32292972-32592972 GCF_030506205.2 Paramisgurnus dabryanus | reverse complement strand
AAATTTCATAACTCTCCTATAGGGCTGCACGATTAATCGTCTTTAAACCGAAATCGCGATGTGAATGGATGCGATTTTCAAATCGCAAGAGCTGCGATTATTTCGATTCAAAACGATCAAATATAACAATCATCTAGTACGCAGTTTTTGACAGTTCGCTTCATGCGCATTTTACGTTTGATGCAGTTTAAACCAATAGAGTGCATTAACACTGAGGTGCTGACTACACGTCAGATAACGCCATTGCGCGAGCAGCAGTTCAACTCCTCAACAAAGTGTACGGCCGTGATTTCCGCGATGCGGAAAACACGGACAGAATCGCAAAATTCATACAAATGGAATTAACTGCACAACGCGGAATGTCATGAAGTTGGCAGATTTTGGATTCAGTCATTTTAAAAACCCATTATTAACTGGCAAATGAAAGGACAGAAATGCGCGAAAACATTTCCCTTTTGTGTAATGTTGGATTTAAAGAAAGGTGTATATATGTCCGTTTCTCGTCATGCATCGCAAACAATGACAAGCGCCTCATCAGACTATAAGCAGGTTTCATTAAAGCCCGGAACACAGCAGACGAAAGAGGTACAGTATACTTTCTTGCATGCGCACATCTGCACCGCTTTGAGATTTACAGGCACGAGGGTTCATGAAGCGTGCACACAGAGAGCAGTCAGCACACGCGTGATCACTAAACTTAAGTTTTCTTTCTTGTCTAAGTGAACATAAACAGCTGGATGTTTATCAGTATATTGAAGCAGAGCAGTCTTGTGTCTTAAAGTGACAGACAGTAACCTGGTGCTTTCTGTGTCAGAAATGTTTATTACACACCAAAAATTAAAATCACTCCTTACTTTTAACTGAACAAGCTTCTGCAGCTCCACATTTAAAATCGTACAGTGAGGACTGTGCAGTGTTTTATTTGTATTTTTTGCTTATGTTAAATCATAGATTCTAATAACTAATATATTTACATTTATTACAGATGCCTGAAAAGTAAAACAAGATGAGTATAGTCTTATGATTAAAAGAAAAAACTAAACATTTGGGTCCGGGTATCATTCGTTCATTTGTTTTTCGTTTCACATATAAAAACGAAAAAACGAGAAAACAACTCCTTTTTCGTTATTTCGTTTTTTTATAAAAACGAAATAACGAAATTATGACTCGATTTTTGGTTTTCCGTTCGTGCCCGGAAATCAGAAAAACCACTTGATATTTCGATTGTGTCCAGTGGGTGGTGCTAAATCTGATTGGCAGGATATGGGTTCATTGTTTTTCAAAATAAAAGTTTTTCCAACAATGTATTTGTTAGCCTGTAAAATTGTTGTCTATATATGCATGCTATTTGTCACCCAATTATTTGGCTTCACTGATTAAAAAAAATGATTAAAATAGCCTAAATGTAAACATGTTCATGCATAGTTGTTAAATTTAAATGATACATTTATTCTTTGTTTTAGATTTTTTTATTTACTTAAATTCTTATGAATAATACAGTTTTTATAATGTATCTTTGTTATTTATGGACTATGCACACAGGATTTAGGGGGCAGGACTATGGAGGCTGGGGGCTTAAGTTTAGGCTTGGGCCATACTTACACTACAAACATTATGATGGAGTAGCACAAATTACACAAAAATTTTAGTATTTAAATATGGTTACTAGAACAAGTAATATGCAACATGCCTTTAGTCAAAGTTTAGTGGTAGGCTAGTACATCGTCATAATGCAATATCATTCAGAATGTGCTCACTCGGTTAAGAGAAGATTAAAACTCTTATAAAGTCAAGACAAAACTATTTATATTTTTAAATTGTCATAGCTATCTGTCCTCTTATGTCAGATTCTTAAATTTGGTCAACAAATTCTATCAGAAATCAAAGACATGGTGTATGGATATTATGACCAAATAAAAGGAAGTCAGTATCAATAAAATCAATTTTTGGATTGACACAGGCTGTTTAGATATGGCATGCGGATTAACACAGCATATTATAATTGTATAAAAAATATGTTAAGAGATTAATGTCTTTAATGTAAAAATTTAAATGCAAAAATATAAAAAGATTGGGAAAAACGTATACTTTTTAACTATGAAACTAACACCGCCAGTAGGTGGCGGAAAATCTCTCTTATCTAAACACCTACTGAAATTGACTGTAAGTAGACTCTGGGTAGCCGACTGTGGGTAGCCTTCTGGAACCATTTACTCTTCTGATTCTGTCAAAAAGTCGTATGAACATATCGGGATTTATACAAAATAAACTTGCCGTAAATAAGTGCGCACCGTACGGATGCTCTCCACTGTGCGTACACACTCTTTTTGAGCGGACTGAAAGAACACAAACTCTGTTCTTCTTTTTATACACATTTTGTTTCAATATTCCTGTTTCATTCATGAAGATCATCACTCAAATTGCATCTAGGAGTTGCACCTACCTATGAGTAGCAAATATTTAACAGATGAAAAGTATTGAAAAGACAACCTCTACAGTGAATGGAGTGTCATCTGTCATGAGCGCGTCTGCGTGTTTGAAACGCAAAGCTATAAAGAATATGAATAAGTCTTTTCTTCACTCAACAAACACCCAGGGATAAAGTTTCATGTAGGCTATGAGGAATGATAAGAAGTGTATTAGTCTTTATCATCTAATCGTAGACAAAACTGTAAAAAATTAATAGTTTTAATTTTATTAGGCCAAATGACAGAAACAAACCCGAGTGCCTACTACAATATACTTTATAACCTGTAAGATGACGAAAAATAATGTGATGTACCGTCCGGGACATAAAATAACGTAGCCTATTTAAAGCTTAGCATACATCATTGTCTTTATGTTTTTTTTTTATGGGAAACACTTAAAGCGAAACTTTTATATGCTGGGCTCGTCTACTTGCATATAGCAGCATATTCTCTATAAGGTGTGTAATATTGCAATCTTAATGAATTGAGTCGCGTTCAATGGTATAATTGATGCACTTGCCGCCTGAGATAAAGACGAACATGACCCGAAACGATCTCCACCATCCGCTGGTCAAAAACATTTAATCTCCCTCTGAGTTTGTTTTCTATTAAAATGTTATGAATATAATGACACCTGTCTGGCCATATGTGAAACCAGTATAAACTTTGACAATGCCAGTGTTTAAACAGTGTTTTTATCATTTCATAAAAACCCATGAGGCCAAAAAATTATTTTCTCTGGACAAAATTATATTTTAAATATATTTTAACCTTTTTAAAACTGTTATGTTTATAGGTTCGTAACATAAAGTTTTTCTTCCAATGCGACATGAATATATTTCCTTGAATTCAAATATATGAAAGGCTAAATATATTTTTAATGCTTTAAAATGTATTAAATTGTGAAAAATATATTTTTGTAAACATATTTCAAAATATATTTCAGCAAATATATTTGTTGGTATTTTTTGTATATTTTGAAAAAAAAATAAATATATATATATATATATATATGCAGAACACATTATGCCCAGTAAAACTAAGGGTTGTACGCTCCATATATGGTTGTTTCGGGGAGAAGATGGGGCTGGACGCACATACGCACAATCTTCCGCTCACTGGGATTTATGAATGGAATTTTGCACCGTTCTGGAGTAGGCAACGCATGGCTTTATAAATCTGAAAACTTTTGTGCATACGCAAATTTTCCCTGCTTACGCACACTTTAAGGATGGAATCTACGTAAAGTTTTATACATGAGGCCACTGTTTTTTTTCTGTGCTTCCCTTCGTCTTTCAAACTCTAGCTGTGTCCCAATTCAAGGGCTGCAACCTTATAAGCATGCGACCTTAAAAGGTGGTAGCCTCAAAAGTTCGCGAAGAAAACAAAAATAAGACGGTCTAAACTCTGGAGGACTCATAATTGGCGTCACCTGCTGCACTTGCCCTCAGCGTTTCTGTCTTATTAAAATATATATGGATAAGAAAAATATTAATTTATTTGAGAAAATATGACACTTTTATGTAGATTAAACTATTCAACAGTATATCAAATTAATCAACCTTAGAAATATACGCCACATAAAAATAATAATATTAACACAAAACAGCCTAACTTATACTAAATCAGTGACAATAATTTTTTTTCTAAATACACACTTTTATTTAATAAAGGTTTTAATTTTTGGTTTTAGAATATACAGCATATACTTAAGACTGCTGCTGTGACAATCGGTCTTAAAATACATCCTTAGAAGGTCGCAGCCTTTGAATTGGGACACAGCTTCTGTATTGGGACACAGCGATCGCGAAAAGACGCATCCGGCGTCTTTATACGCCTCGGCGTTTATCAAATTGCTAATTCGGCCACGATTAAAAAAAGTTTTGGCATGTCATTAGGGTGGCTCTAATGTTTTGTTTAAAGTGATGTAGCCTATGAGTTAGCCTACATTTCATTTTTGTTGGTTTTTCTTCAGAAATACGCATTGACCTACATACAAATTAACCATCAACCTATTGATTTTTATTGAAATGAGAGAGATCGTATTATTACTTCAAAGTAAAACTTTTTCAAATCCTTTAATTGCAATTATTTATTTTTAAAACAGTCCTATTTTTATTTTCCTTATTATTGTTATTATTCTTAAAGATATTAATTTTAAGTCTTAATTCAAATGGAGAGGCACCGGTAAATTGACGTTCTCTGAAAGGAGGCTCACAAGCTGCGCTTCCCTTCATATTGGGCAAATTGAAATTGCGAATAGGCACACAGCCAAATCCCCGGGGTTAAATTACACCAGAAATGTGACATTTCATACAAAAGTTCAATAAAGTTGCTGAGTAACGTTTATATAGGCTACATTCTGATTTTGATCCGTCCAAGAAAACAGAATAAACTGCAGATCCGCTGCGTCTCCGAGCAACACGCGTTTTTATCCTCAAAATATCTGAATTTTTGACAGAATCAGAAGAGTAAATGGTTCCAGAAGGCTACCCACAGTCGGCTACCCAGAGTCTACTTACAGTCAATTTCAGTAGGTGTTTAGATAAGAGAGATTTTCCGCCACCTACTGGCGGTGTTAGTTTCATAGTTAAAAAGTATACGTTTTCCCCAATCTTTTTATATTTCTACATTTAAATTTTTACATTAAAAACATTAATCTCTTAACATAATTTATGCAATTATAATTTGCTGTGTAAATCCGCATGCCATATCTAAACAGCCTGTGTCAATCCAATAATTGATATTATTGATACTGACTTCCTTTTATTTGGTAATAATAGCCATACAGCATGTCTTTGCATTCTGATTGAATTTGTTGACCAAATTTAAGAATCTGACATAAGAGGACAGATAGCTATGACAATTAAAAAATATATAGTTTTTGTCTTGACTTTATTAAAGTTTTGATCTTCTCTCAACCGAGTATGCACATCTGAATTATATTGAATTATAATGACGATGTATTAGCCTACCACTAAACTTAGACTAAAATCAGTCCAAAAATACCAAAGAGACATTATAAAAACTATATTATTCATAAGAATTTAAGTAAATAAAAAAATCTAAAACAAAGAATTAATGTATAGTTTAAATTTGTATGATAACAACTATGCGTGAACATGTTTACATTTAAGCTATTTAATATATTTTTTCAATCATTGAAGCCAAATAATTGGGTGACAAACAGCATGCATTTATAGACAACAATTTTACAGGCTAACAAATACAGTGTTGGAAAAACTTTTATTTTGAAAAAACAATGAACGCATATCCTGCCAATCAGATTTAGCACCACCCACTGGACACAATTGAAATATCAAGTGTTTTTTCTGATTTCCGTGCAAGAACTGGAAAACCAAAAATCGTGTCATAATTTCGTTTTTTCGTTTTTCTAAAAAAACGAAAAAGGAGTTGTTTTCTTGTTTTTTGTTTTCATATGTGAAACGAAAAACAAATGAACGAATGATACCCGGACCCATTTGCTTGTCAGAAGCATTGTTGTAGTGACAGCCAAAATACATTGGCCTATGTTATTTTAAATAAAACTTTCAATACATTTTTGTTAAATTGTATTTTAATGTTCTTAGATTAAAAAAAAAAGTTTGTCTGCAGAAGAGCAAAGTCCTGCAGACAACTTGGTACAATGTTTAAGAGGTTTTAAATAAACAGTAGCACAGCATCTTTCTTTGGTGGTATTAAAACCACCACAACAAACCTGGATGTAGCTCTTTTATTATATACAAATGAATCGCACTTTAAATCGTGAACCGCAATTTTGATCAGAAAAATCGCAATTAGATTTTTTCTCCGAATCGTGCAGCCCTACTCTCCTATGTACGGTTCTATGGGCTGCCATAGACGCAATGGCGTAAGAAGAAGAATAATAGATAATAATAAGAAAACTAACAATCCCAATAGGGGTCTCGCCCATTCTGGGCTTGACCCCTAATTTACCAGTTTCTTTTGTATCTCGCATATAACATCCTCAGGTGGATCATATACACCGGTGCCACAGTATTGAAGCTGCTAGGTTGTTGGCGACCAAAACTCTCCCCCTGTAAGACAATTTTGGTAATAGCCATTCCCATTTAGACAATCGGGCAGACACCCTATCCAGCATACCTTCCCAATTTTTCGTCTGATATTGAGCACTACCTATAAAAACACCTAACACCTTTAAACCTTCCCTTCCCCATTTCAAACCTCCTGGAAACTTTGGATATCCTTCCTCATCCCACTGACCCAGAATATAACCCTCGCTCTTTTCCCAATTAACTTTAGCAGTGGACGCTTTCTCATAAATCTTAATACTCTCATTTAAAATTCTAATATCATCTTGCCTTGTGATAAACACTGTAATATCGTCTGCATATGCAGATAAAACCATTTTAATACTTTCACCTCCATTTTGAAGTAATACACCTCTTAAATCTTTTTTAAGTCTGAGTAAAAGCGGTTCAATTATTAAACTGTATAACTGCCCTGATAATGGACAGCCCTGTCTTATTCCTCTTCCAATAGGTACTGGAGCACTTAGACCTCCACCAGCCTTCACCAAACTAAATACATTTGAATACAACAATTTTACATATGACATAAAAGTTTCACCAAACCCAAAATGTTTTAACACATTAAAAAGGTATTCATGGTCCACCCGATCAAATGCCTTTTCCTGTTCCAATGATAGAATCCCAAGGTTACTACTGTTTAAATGGCTAAGATCAACTATGTCCCGCAATACAAAAATGTTATCTATAATGGACCTTTCTGGAACACAATATGTTTGTTCTTTCTCAACCAAAAACTGTAAACATTTTTTCATTCTATTCGCCAAACACTTTGATAGTATTTTATAATCCAGACATAATAAAGATAGTGGTCTCCAGTTCTTCAATAAGCATAGATCCCCTTTTTTGGTAACAGTGAAAGTACTGAAACTACTAATAATTTCATTGTCCAACATTTTTTTTGTTCGTCTGCTAACTTTGGTAAATCCTGAAGCAATTCCTCAGTACATTTTGAATCACATGATTCTTTACCATATAATGTTGCATAAAAGTCCACTGCCATTTTTCTTATTTCTACCGGATCGGAAGTTATAGTTCCATTTGCACGTTTCAGAAGATACATTTGTTTTTGTTGAATGTTTTCTTTTCTAAATTAAAAAAATACGAACTGGGAGCATCCATGTCTTTTTTAGAGCAAAACTTTGCTCTTATCAGTGCTCCTTTTGTCCGTTCCTGTAAAAAAGTTCAGAGTTCCAGTCTCTTATTTTTCAAAAGGTCTTTCTGCACAGTTATAGGATTGTCCATTAGTCCTTTTTCTAACTGCACAAAATCTCTTTCCAGTTTTTGCACAGCCTCTTTAATTTGTAGTGAAGAACCCTTTACATAATTCTGACAAAAAACTCTTATTTGAGCTTTACCCACCTCCCACCACAAGGCAAGGTTCTCAAAGGAGCTCTTTTTAGCTTTCCACTCATTCCAAAACATTGTAAATCTTTCACAAAATAAAACATCTTGCAGGAGTTTAACATAGAAGTGCCAATAATATGTGTGTCTTGACTAAGGGTGTCACAATTTCGATTTTAAATCGAAATCGATCGAAATTAAGTCACAACCTCGAACTTCGAATTAAAAAATGGGATCGTCGATGCTGCCACACCCCCATGTCACGTCCGGTCGGCTTGTCAAGCGGGGAAAATAAACCTCTCAGATGGGCCTTTAAAAACATGGGTCCAGCGGAACGCGATTTGTATTTTAAACACGAGGGATGTATTGCTACAACTCCTTGTAATGCATATCATAAACAGGATAACTACCTAGTGATCTGCCTTCGGACAGAGCGCAGCTCTCTGCACGTGTGCGAGAGAGCCGCCAAGATGCAGTGGGTTATATTTTAAACAAAAGGGATAGTTTGCCTCAGCTCGCATTAAAATGCATAAAACTGAACAAATACGTAAGGATTACTACTTTAGTTTATGTTTAGACTTTGGACAGATGCGAGAGCGCGTGCACGTGAGACAAAGATGGGGACTCGAGTTTGAGACTCGGACTCGAGTGCGACTTAAGTAAACACACAGTGACTTCAGACTCGACTTGAGACTCGACCCTGAAAGACAAACAGAAAATCCCTTCTATTGCTCAAAAATAATAATAATAATATTTCATTTGTACAATAAAGACAGTGTTATTATCCATTTAATTTAATTTCTGTACCTAATGCTAATTTAAGACCTTACTTAATGTGCAACTTTGTTCTTTTTTAATAAATGTTTATAATTTCTTTATTTGTTATTAGAGTTTTACTTGTTACAACGAGACTTGAGACTTGACTTGGACTCGAGCCCAGAGACTTCAGACTTGACTTGGATTCAAGCTCAAAGACTTCAGACTTGACTTGGACTCGAGCTCAAAGACTTCAGACTTGACTCGGACTCGAGCTCAGAGACTTGTGAGCATCTCTGATGTGAGACTGAGAGAAGCTCAGCTGCTTATGACGCACCGATTTTATTTCAGATGCTAGAAGGAGTCCAAGACGCGCGCATTAAGTCCATGTGCGTGCAAGAAGGAATCCTCTCTCTACAAGCTCTCTCGTGTAAGTAGCGCCCAGAAACCCTAATTTGAGGAAAAGCATGCAATGTGCATGTTAATGTGAAACTATAATAATAATAATAAAGGCATATAATTTTTTGTCTTTCAAAAATAATAATAATTTAAAAATCGAGAATCAAACCGAATCGTGACCTTAGAATCGAAAATGTTATCGAATCGAGGATTTGGAGAATCGTGACACCCCTAGTCTTGACAGTTCTTTTAAGGTTTAATCTAAACCAACCATATGATGAGCTGAAAAGGCATTAGGTGAATGAAAAACATTCATAACTCTGTTGTTCCAAATCTTTCCCAAATAAAAGTGGTCCAATCTGGCACCACATACCCTATTATCTGTAATTTTAACCCATGTATATTGTCTTTCCCGCATATTTCTTGCTCTCCATACATCTACCAAATCATTTTTATTCATTATTCTGGATAGTACTAAAGGAGATTGGTTATGAGGTTCTTCACCATTTCTGTCTATGGTCAAATCTGTTGTACAATTCCAATCCCCTCCTACAATAATACACACACCATCATCAATTTGTTTTTAAATATTCATTCAGTTTCATAAAAAACGCCACTCTTTCTGACCTAATATTCGGAGCATATACATTAATAAAAACAAACAAAAGACTTCCAACCTCTACCTTTGCTAACAACATCCTCCCTTTTACAATTTCATCAACTTTTAAAATATTAACATTCGTGGTTTTTGAAAAAACTATAGCAACCCCAGCGCTTTAATTTGACCCATGACTTAAAATGAGCTTTCCATCCCACCACATACCCCATTATATCTCATTATTTATGTCAGTGTGAGTTTCCTGTAAAAGAGTAACATAAACTTGTTTAATTTTTAAAAATTCTGAAACCATTTCTAATTTCTTACTGTCTCTACCCCCATTAATATTTAAGGAGCCAACCCTCAAACACTCCATGAAAGGAAGAAAATATAAAAGGGATAGAAACAGAAAAAGCAAGCTTAATGAAAGAGACACCCTGTGCAGCGTCATCAATTCTTTACAAAGTTGCAAGATTTACCTTGACGTAATTTCGTGACTTCTTTAAACTAAATCTCTTTTTCTTGCTTAGCTCATCATAGCTGTCCTCTGTAGCAATGTAACTGAAGCAATAAATTTGTCCACATCTGGAAAAAATTCATTAACCTCAACTACTTTACCAAACGTTACATCCAAGAAATCATTTATCTCCTGCAGTGTATACACGTCCCCCATTATTTGGGAACCAATTTCAGAAATATCCGAACAAGCATCATCATCAGCTATCTCATTGTCATTCATTTCAAGGTCCTGCGATGTACTAGGCTGTGATTCAGACTCATTCAAACCAACAGTTTCTTCACTTACTTCTGCTATAACTGTATCCTCATCAGCCACCATTATTTCCTCAGTATTTCTGTTTTGACTCACCGTAGCAGTGGGCCTATCGCTAGGCCTACTACACCCACCTCACTGTCACTAACGCGACGATTTACTTTACTCACAACCTGATGTTGTATTTCCACACCGTCAGCGCTACTATCATTATCTTCTTCATCATTAGAACGCTGATGCGTATTCTCATTGTTCTGAGCTTTGTGTGGACATGCGACCCTCTTGTGCCCAATGTCTCCACATTCAAAGCACTTCATACTCCCGGTGCTCGCATATATAAATAAGACTTTCCTTCATGGCCTACTCTGAAAGAAACATTTAAAAACTTGTCTTCTGAATGACAACACGTGCTTCAAAGCCTCATTTTTACAACCCAAAGGGATCATTTTAATTGGACTAGCAAACTTTCCATAACTCGCAAGAGCTCTTTCAATTTCACTATTCTTAATGAAAGGTGGAACATTTGATATTGTAACTCTAGCGGTTGGTGTGACCAGCGGTGAAACAGTAATATAAGCGCCACTTACCATAACACCGGTGCTTATCAGATGATTAACCATGTTCTCCTCTTTCACAAAAATCACCACCGCCTTATTTATTTGAGATGCTGAGCAGATATTATCATATCCGATCTGTTCCCCAGCCACAAGCATCACATCTTCCACAATTACACCAGGTTCCGCCATACACCTGACTCCATGACGAAGCGAGAGAAACACCGCACTCCCCTCAAGAAGGGACGGCATCTCGCCTCCGTCGCGACTTCCAAACACTTACAAAAAGAAACTTTTTGCGCACTTTCCAGTTCAATAAATATCTGTACTTATCCTCCCTGCCTCAGAAAGAGAAAAAGTAAAAAACGTAATAAAGAAATTAAAGGCCCAGACGCTCTCACCGTGTTCACCCTCACACGCACTCACACACTCCCGAGAGAGAGAGAGAGAGAGAGAGAGAGAGAGAGAGAGAGAGATGGAGAGAGAGAGAGATGGAGAGACTTTTTTGACTTTTAACACACTTTATTAAATCGTTTAGTTAAGAACATAATTTACTTGCACTCAATCACCTTGTCACCGGGTGACGATCTGTCAGGGCGGAACCAGGCTAACTCCGAACACCGGAATTTCCGGGGTTTCCCCGAAAGTAAATCAAGCCGTATTACGCACAGGTGTGGGCAATGAGTAAAGCGATCGCTGATAGGTCGTTGAAGGGGAGAAGCAAAGTATAATAAGGCCTCTGAAAACACAAACGGGGAGTTGGTTGTGTGCTTT
Source organism: Paramisgurnus dabryanus (assembly GCF_030506205.2). Classification (NCBI taxonomy): domain Eukaryota; kingdom Metazoa; phylum Chordata; class Actinopteri; order Cypriniformes; family Cobitidae; genus Paramisgurnus; species Paramisgurnus dabryanus. The sequence continues at coordinate 32,581,237 of NC_133355.1, read as the reverse complement.
GTTCGCTGCTGTGCAGACTCGTGTGCATGTTCGAGACCAATCCCTTGGGGAAAGAAACGGAAGCCAGTTTATGGAGTTAGAAGTGACTGGGTGAAAGGAAAACTATTGATCTACGCGACGGGGTCGAGTATATATGGAAGAACAGTGTTGATTTGCGGATGTATGGGCATGTGAGTAGGGGATTATCTTACAAGTATTACGAAGGAAGAATTACCCGAAGTGGGTTTTGAGTGTGTTTACAGCAACGGCCCTATGGTGGAGAGAAGCGTAGGTGAGCCGGGAGAGAATATTAGGAGGAAAATAAGAGCATGCACGTGTGAACAGACCCCATTGTATGTGAGTATCTTAATTATATTATACAGAGTCTTGGTGAAGCGTGTCTGTGTCCCTAACGCATGTTGTGAGTTGTCGCCCAAGAGTTCTGCCCCACTGGATGAGAGAAGCGTGGGCGAGCCGAGCGGAGCATACTTGGAGAGGTTGGGAGATCCAACGACGAACCCCTTAGAACCTTTTTTTTTGTGCTGGGAAGGGCGCCAACGAGTCACACAAGGGACCTGGGCTGAACCGGCCAAATCCTTATGTCACGTAAAGTGTGTGAGAAGTGCTGTGGGTGAGTCTTGAGCTTTTACTTTGTGTGTGTGTACACTAAGCTTGCAGTGCAGTGCTGTGCTTATAGAGACGGAAGCCGCTTTCAGTCCAGTGAAGCCGTGTGAAGTTACCAGCACGTTGAGGCCAGTCCAGTATAAGGGAAGGAAATCAAATCGTCGAATCTTCAGTGTGTCAACATTAACCCTCGCCGATCCTGAGAGAGGGCGGTGGTGAATTAAAGTTGTGCATCAGTGTGAGTAAGCGACTGGTATTTATTGTTTGGGCCGAAGGCCATTGTTGTACACAGCTGCCTACATTGAACACCTGCGTGCGGGCCTCTCCAAAGAGTTCGCCCCAGCTCAGTACCCCAGGGACCAGATAGGAGAGGGGAGCTAGGGAAGCGTTCGGCCCCGTACGCCCTGCCAGTCGTTGCTCTGCAAGTCCACTGCCCCCGGGAACAGCGTGAGGTAACCATTACAAACTTACTTGCCTCTGTTTAAATACCTTACCTGTGTGGTGTATCCTACCTTTGCTCCTAGCACGACCCGAAGAGGAACGTAAAACCCCAGTCTGTAACTCACTTACCTTTGTGTGAATACATTACCTGTGTGGTGTGACTTATCTCTGCTCTTAGCACGACCCGAAGAGGAACGCAAAGCCCCAGTTGGTAACTCTCTTACCTCTGTGTGAATACATTACCTGTGTGGTGTAATTTATCTCTGCTTCTAGCATGACCCGAAGAGGAACGCCAAGCCCCAGTCTGTACCTTACTTGCTTCTGTGTGAATACCTTATCTGTGTGGTGTAACTTACCTCTGCTCTTAGCACGACCCGAAGAGGAACGCAAAGCCCCAGTCTGTAACTCACTTACCTCTGTGTGAATACATTACCTGTGTGGTGTGACTTACCTCTGCTTCTAGACGACCCGAAGAGGAACGCAAAGCTCCAGTCTGTACCTTACTTGCTTCTGTGTGAATACCTTACCTGTGTGGTGTATCTTACCTCTGCTTCCAGCTCGACCCGAAGAGGAACGCAAAGCCCTAGTCTGTACCTTATTTACATCTGTGTGCATACCTTACCTGAGTGGTGTAACCTACCTCTGCTTCTAGCACGACCCGAAGAGGAACGCAAAGCCCCAGTTTGTAACTTACTTACCTCTGTGTTGTATACCTCGCCTCCAGTCCCGGCTGGCGAAACAACTTACTCCCGGGATCCGTAGTCGACCTCTCCTTTCCCAGCCATCATCGATTCATCTTCTGTGAAGTGCCCGGTGGAATTCGCCATAGTAGCCTAAAGGGCGAGAGAAGAGGCAAAACACCTCAGACGACTGGTAGTGGTAGGTAGAAGAAATTTACTGGACGAAGCACTAATTGTATTTTCCTGTTCTGCCTCCAGGAGAAGCGGAGGGCGCCACGGATTCAAGGAACCCCTGGTAAGGAGTCCTAGTCCCCGCTCCACACTTGGAACTGTCCTGGAGACAAGAAGAAGAAAGCTTGTTTTAATTTGCCCTTTCCCCATTCCCCCTTACCCAGGGAACTACACTAACCTTTTCCACTGGTGGCACTTGCGCTACCAACTTTTTCAGTTACTGGCGCAAAATATGATTTGGTCGCACATATTTTTTTCAAGTTATATTAAGGCGCTCTGGATAATAATGAACAATAATGAAACTGTATTGCATACAGATATGCTTTTTATTTTACTTGCCATCTTTTAAACCACATGCCGCCTTGTTTTCTTAAACGTTGCAGTGTTTCCCACAGATCTGAAATTTACTTGGTGGTGGTAGCCGGTGAAAAGGGCAATTATTACCCACTGACAAATAATGGTCTACTATACATGTGATGTAGAACTAATAATGTGTGACACAACACAATAATTTGATTCATTGAAAATTAATATTAATTTCACATTATATTTCACAAAAGCTGACACTGTTTGTCAAAGCACCACGAAAAGACTTACTGTTTTTGCACTGATATATGAAGCAATTAGACCCCTTTTATCAAACTCAATATAATACAATACTATGTATAGTATATTAATAGACAGTGCAGGTCTATAGATTATAAATGTGACTGATGTTATAATGGTTATAATTTCTATTAGAAAGGCACTTTTGCTGCTTCTGCTCTATCTTTCTATTTCTCTCTTGCCGATTTAAAAAGCTTAATCCACTCATTATTTCAGATTTAAAAGTCTAACTTGCTGTCCCGGTGACAGACTTTACATTGCTTTGCTCGTTCAGTTCAATTGGCTTGACATTAGCATTGCTTTTTGCTACAATCTCTGTCCAAACTTAATATGGATATGGTTTAAGAAAATATATGGTTAATTAATAATAAGATTATTAAAAAAATGTGAGAAAGAAAAAGCAGCGCGTGGTCGTAACAAGAACCCTCGCCATAGAAACCGGAGGCACGCTGAAACTGCACTCGAGCTTTAGCGCGGTAGCGCTCATGGACGTTTTCCGATCGACTCGGGTTATAAACAAAACATTAATCAGACTTGGGACCCAAAGTAATTAAACTAGGACCTAACCGGACCCGACAGACCATTTAAAATATAAACCCGGAACCATACGAGTCCCGCGTCCTCAGTGAAGAAAGCCTCTGCTCAAGTTCAGAAACATGGAAGACACTGCGCTTGCGTCGCGTCCCACCCAAATCATTGAGAAACAGCTGAGCACGCAAACGCACACTGATAGGGAGAGACACGACGTGCTTTCACGCAAAATGAAGCCAACGTGTTGATGGCTCAGAGCACGTTATAAAACGTATTCTTAAAATCCACATTTCTGTTTTAATAAATGCTCATAGTAAATCAAAGCATATTGTCTAAAACATTAGGTAGCACATTTGCGACCCATTAAAAATTAGGGTCGCAACGGCAGTTCAAAAGGTCACATATGCGACCATTTTGGTCGCAGTGTAGCTCCCTGCCCTTACCTTTTTAAATATTTAATAAAGTTGTATTTTAACTATAGTATACTTGTCTGGCTGGTCATTGGGGTGGTCTTGGGAACCTCCTCGAGGTGGAAACTAGGAAGGGGCATGACCTTGTTTAGCTATCTCTGGGTCCGCCCCGGCCTGTGACAACCTCATCATGTAAAACTCAATTCATAATGCATCCACCCATACATAATCACACATATACATATCTCTGTGTATATACACACATAAAATGTGTACCAAATATTACCAATTAAACAATATATCTCCATTTTCAGCAAGTGACAATAACACCGCATTTACACACCATTTAAGTTCAAATTCAAGTAGGTTATCAGTCAGCTGAAAAAACCTGTGCTCTACTTTTACTCTGGATTCAACCAAGGCGGTGAATAACTCAAGAAGGTTCACATTGTTCCCCTCAGCCGCTAGTTTGCAAGATTTCCAAATGGCCAGCTTTGCTTGCCCAGTTAGGAAATTGGCTAAAGTACATTGCTGTTTAAGCGCCCTTGAGTATCTGGAGCCGAAAATAAACAGACTTATATCAAAGACAAATCCCAAAACATTAAGTATTTTTCCTACCGCTGAAAACAGTGAAATCAGTCTGGGGCATTCAGAAAACGCATGAAAGACAGTTTCAGGTGCCGAACAGAAAAAGCAATTTGGTAAAACATTCATGTTAAATTTAGACACATGGGTATTGGTGGGCAGTATACAATGCAATATCCTCCACTGTAGGTCTCCTGATCGCTTGGGTAGGGGACCCTTGTAAAAAGGCCTCCATGATGGAGAAAGGCCAGAGGGAGTCATTAAAAAGGATCTCAAAGAATCATCTCTGTCCATTATCCCCTTAAAATACTTGACCTTAACACAAGTCTGATAAAGTTCTTTTTTTCCAGCCTCTTGGAAATCAATTTCATGTAAATGCTTAAACGTGAGCAGTTTTCCTCCTCTTTCATCACCCGAAGGAACCTTGGGGGACACAGTAAGCTTAGGAAAGGTACATTTAAAAGGGGCTCCCGACAGTGCACCATTTATAAAAAGGAGAAGAGTGGCAGGAAGGGCTGCTTTCAGTTCATCTGTTGTCTGCTTTATCATCCTTGCAGATCTTAAGCCTGTCTGTCTACAGATTGTCTCTGCCGACCTCCATGTTTTGGAGGAAAGGTTGAACAGATCAGACACCTTGGACAACCCTTTTTCCATGCAGGTGTTAACAACAGTGTTAGATGTGCAAGTATAGTCACTCAAAAGAAGGTTATAAAACAAAGGTTCATTAAGTCCGTAATGGTGGTTTTCATTTCTATGCAGTTTAAAAACTGACCACGCGTTCAGAACCGAGGCATAAAATCTGACATCAGATGAAAACACCTTACCATGATAAGACATTAAAAACAAATGTTTGTCCAACCCAAACCCACCAAAAGATCTAAGGAGAGCCAAGCCAAATGACACCCAAGGTCTAAATTCTACTGGGTAGAGTAGATTTTGCACAGCTTTTAGTCTCATTGCTTCGACTTTTGCTGCAAGATCAATCAGGCCTTGACCTCCTTCATTTACTGGCAGGTAAAGAATTACAGGGGGCATCCAGTGAAAACCATTCCAGAAGAAATTAATGAATACCTTTTGTAAGCGTAGTAACAGATCTTTAGGTGGATTGAGCACGTTTAACTTATGCCACAACATTGAGGCTGCCAAATTGTTAATCACTAGTACCCTTCCTCTGTAAGACAATTGTGGGCTAATCCAGTCCCATTTGTGTAAACGTCCAGCCACTTTATCAAAGATACCATCCCAGTTTTTCTGCATATACAGTTCTGATCCAAGAAAAACTCCTAAAATTTTAATGCCTTCCAAACTCCATGAGCAGTTTTGGGGAAGTGCTGGAGCCCCTCCATCTACCCAATCGCCTAGCAAAAAGGCTGCGCTCTTTTGCCAATTAATGCGGGAGGAGGAGGCTTTCTGAAAAACCTCAAGGGATTTCTCTAGTTTTCTAACATCCTCAAGTGACCTAATAAAAATGGTAACATCGTCAGCATAGGCCGTGAGTCTAACAGTTACTGGCTCTGCATTGAATGGACACACTGTTGTTATGCCACCCAACCTGTTCCTTAATGTTACCAGTAGAGGTTCAATGGCAATTGCATATAAAATACCTGAGAGACCACACTTATTATTATTAATAAAAGAAGTGCCAAAACCAAATGCCTCAAGGCATTTAAAGAGAAAACCATGATCAACCCGGTCGAAGGCTTTCTCCTGGTCTAGAGAAACAAGACCAATATCCAGATTGTGTACTTTGGCATAAGAAATCAGGTCTCAAATCAGGAAAAGATTATCAAAAATAGTGCGGCCAGGAATACAATATGACTGGTCCGCATGAATTACAGATGATATGCAGAGTTTAATCCTATTGGTTAGAGTCTTCGAGAAGATCTTGTAGTCGGTACCCAGTAATGAAACTGGACGCCAGCACTTGATATCCTCTAGGTCGCCTTTTTTGGGGAGTAAAGTGATCACAGCCCTCCTTAGACTCACAGGTAAGATGCCATTTTTTATACTTTCCTTGAAGACAAGAAAAAAATCATTTCCGATGACTGACCAGAATCGTTTGTAAAATTCTGCATTTAATCCGTCCAAGCCGGGAGCTTTACCAGGAGACAAATCTTAAACAGCTGAGGATAGTTCTTCCAAAGTCAGTGGTTTCTCAAGCTTTAATTTTTCTCTTCCTGAGAGCTGAGGTAGATCTTGGAGGAGTAGATCAGCCATTTCCTCCTCACAGGGATCAGCAGTGTAAAGATTCTCAAAAAAAGATTGTGCATGCGAAAGTATTCTTTGACCGTCAGTAGTTTCCCCCCCCTCAGGGAGCTTAAGGCAGCTTAAAATTTTCTTGTCCACAGTCTTCTTTTCCAGTTTAAAGAAAAAGGATGTAGGAGCGTCCATGTTGTTGGCAGTTAAAAATCTTGCACGAATTAAAGCCTCCTGGGCTCGTTCCTCCAGAAGGCTCCGCAAAAGAAATTTATTCCGTTCTAGAGTCTCATTGATATCCGCACTATCCCCTTCAGTATTAAAGCATAGGATCTCTTGCTCTAGCTGTGCCATCTTCTTATCCAGGGTATTCCTAGTATAAGCGGAGAAGTTCTGGCAAAGCACTTAAATGTGGACTTTACCGATGTCCCACCACTGACTTAGTGACTTATATTGTTTTTTCCTCTCTCTCCACATCTCCCAGAAATAAGTGAAAGCGTTAACAAAGTTTTGATCTAAAAGCAACTTATTATTGAATTTCCAATAAGAGTGCTTGTAAGTGTTTTCAGCAGTGGTAACATCAACAGATAGTAGATGGTGATCAGAAAGACCAGTAGGAAAAATAGAACAGTTATAAAATTTGTCTCTCTTGCATCTTTGTACATAAATCCTGTCTAATCTAGCCCCAGATATAATATTAGTATTAACTTTCATCCAAGTATATTGTCTAACCAGTGGAAAAGATTCTCTCCAGATATCTACAAGGTCATGATATGTGACCAAAGACCTAAGGATATCAGCAGACTGTTTATGTGGTTCCAAATGATTCCTATCCAGAGTGTGGTTAAGTGTGCAATTAAAATCCCCAGCCAAAACAACAATCCTGTTGCTAGAAACATCACTGAGAGCGGTCTTAAGCTTTTCAAAGAAGAAAACACGTTCAGACCCAATATTTGGAGCATACACGTGAAAAAAAGGAAAATCGAATCCATGAACTTTCACATCAACTCTCAGCATTCTACCTGTGACTAATTCAATAATATTCACAGGCTGTTCTTTAAATTCAGGTGCCAGCAGAATAGCGACCCCTGCACTCAGAGAGGTGCCATGACTTAAAAAAGTTTGTCCTTTCAATTCACATAACCACTGTATCTGATTATCAGCATCTGTATGAGTTTCTTGCAAAAACACTATGCTTGCACGTTTTAAAGTCACATAGTCGAAAAGACTAGCCCTTTTAATAGCATTACGACACCCATTAATGTTTAAAGAACTAAATCTCAAAGGTGCCATAAAGGTAAGAGTAAGAAAACTCAGTAAAAACAAGCTGAAAAAGCCTCTCCAAAAAGACAAATCCATATTTACTTTTTAACATGCGTGTTCAAAACACTTCTAACACTGCTAAGGAGCTTTTTCCGACGATAGCGCTTAGGTTTGTCGAGCTCATCTAACGACGCCCCTTTCATTGCCACTGTACCCGATACCACAAACAGTTTTAAATCAGGAAAATAATTTTCAATTTTCGGTTTGCGAAGTCCCTTTGTGGTGTCCAAAAAATTATTAATTTCTTTGACAGAATAAAGTTTTGACTTACCGCCAGAGGCAGGCTCAGAATCAGTCACATCATAATCACCCATTTCAATATCGTCGTAATCCTAATCAGAATCTTCCGTCTGTAACTTAGATTCCGTGAGTTCTCGTGATGAATTAAAATCTTTACTTTGGCTTAACTGGTCGTCCGCAGCCGTTTTGTCCATTTGAATTTGATTTTCAACACAAATCGAATCAGCATTAGACACAGCCTGCAACTGCGCCTGTATTAGCTTAGCCCCGCTTCTGCCTGCGGAACAGCGGGCGTGTGACTTGGGCCAGCCGCCTACTTAGAGGTAGCCACCCCCGGTCTCCCTTTGGGCGTTTCATCCGGCACAGAGATCGCTCCGGCCGGCTGGGGTTGTACTTCCACAGCGGCCGCAGCAACATCCACACCTGAAGCCCTCCCGCTGTTCTCTGCATCCACAGCTGGAGCCACAACAGCATCTGCCGGCTTGTTCCGATTCGGACAAGTTTGTCTAACATGCCCGAAACCACCACACACAAAACATTTCATGGATTCAGAACTAATAAAAACAGTATAGTCCTTTCCATCAAAACTTAATTTCGCCGACAGGTTTAGAGGATCACTTTGGTTATTTAAGATCATAAAAGCCTGTCGCCGAAAAGACATTACGTGCTTTATTTCTGCGTTCTTGCACCCGAGCGGGATCATTTTGATAGGACTTATTATTTTGCCATACCTCTGGAGTAATTGTTCTAATGTTTCATTTTTGATAAAACGAGGTACATTAGAGAAAACAACCTTTTTAGATGGGCTCGACAACGGCAAAACAGTTACAAAGGAATCTTTGATAGTTAATCCACTTTCAATCAATTCATCTACCATTAGACTTTCACGGAGAAAGAAAACATTAGCCTTGTTCATGCGTGAGGCAGACAGAATATTATTGCCCCCAACCACCGCACTTACGGCTATCAAACAGTCTTCTACCGACACATCAGCATCAGGCATACATTTGCATCCATGCCTGAGCGTCAACCGCGAGAAATCTCTCGCATCCATTATCCTAGATCACTGACCGAAGTCAGTGATAACTACCCACACAGCAGGAGACTCATATGCGGATCCGCGTTCAAGTCGCCAAACCCTTGTGACTGTCACATTCGTTTTGGAGCCGCACAGAGGATCAGCTCCGCCTCCGGCAGCGCTGTAAATTCTACTGTCAAACAGCGGATCCTGAACAGACCCATGTCGGATCCTCGGACGCGCGTTTACTGAATGGTTAAACGATGCACACCTGTCAATCAAGACTTTCTTTGCTGGGATACGGTTGAGCTGAACCCTCTTTTGAGTAAGTATTAATTTATTTATATAATTGTGGCAGTAAACATTGTTTTTTGATCATCCTGTATACTTATGATTGGAATGACGTAGATATTAGGAAAACTTTAGCATGTTCACTCGTGGATAATGGTTTAGCCCTAGCTGTGCATTATTAAGTTTGCATGTTGGCAATTTTGGTTTAGTGTATCTGCCATCTTCTTTATAATGAAAATAAATCTTTGGCAATTTAATCATTGTTTGACTCGGTTCAGACTCACGGTCACACTGCAAGATGCCATGTGACCTAATCAGTGACTAAATGAATGCAGGTGTCAGTCAGAGCGACTGTGGGGTTGGTAAAGACAATCTTCTTGTCTGTTATTTTGAGCGTCTGTTAACAGGGTAATTTAACCAGAGTGTGTAACAAATTCCATTTACAGTTTTGGTAGTACTTTTAAAGTGATTTTTAAGGATACATTTACTCAAGTACATTTTTAGTGAAAGAACTGCATTTTTACTTCATTCGGTGGCATTACTACGATAAGCATACTTGACTTTGGATGCTACCATAAACAAAAACATCTGTCTGTTTGATTACAGGTGCTGTGTTCAACCTGGAAACAGATTGGGCAACGAGGAGACGTGTAATGGGAGAAATGATTAAAAATGCGGAGCGGATGCAGCGGGAGGCCACGGCGGGTCCGCGATCCGCCTTCATTGCGGATCCGTCACTGCGCGCAAGTGGACGCCGACACGGGTCCGTTTCGCGGGTCCGATCCGGAAGCCGCGATACCTCCGCGGCTGATCCGCCACGGAGTCCTTTTGCTGTGTGGGTACCTCACCTAACTTACAACCTATAACAAAAAGAAAAATAAATAAATAATTGTTTAGTCCGAAGAAGAAGGAAAAATCTCACTCAGACAGAGCCCTCGCTCACGCCAACCTACTCCTTCCACTCACTCCCAGCATGCACTCGTGTGAGAGAGAGAGAGAGAGAGAGAGAGAAAAGATGGAGAGAGAGAGAGAGATGGAGAGACGGAGAGAGATGGAGAGAGAGTGAAAGAAGAATAAAGGTCTGACATCAGGTACCCAGGTCAGGGAAGCTAAAAGACAATAAACGTGTCAAAAGTATATAGCCATGGCACTCCTCTCATTATATGCCCCTTCAAACTATATATTAGGGATGGGCACGAGTACTCGATTGCTCGAGTACTCGAACGTGGCATCGATGATCGATCACGAAAACGATGATCATGTGGGTTAATTTATTTATTTATTGTGGATATGGCGGCATTAGGATGTCTGGTAAGCATTACAAGCGCATGTGGTAGTAAAGACTGGGTCTGGAGATGCGTGTTTGACGTCGTGTCAAGCTACGCAGACCGACGTATGACATCAGTAACATTACCATGCGTGATTCAAAAACAAACAGATAATTCCGCGCGACCGCACAGCAGAAACCCGCCGATCCGCGCAATGCGCGGCAGCCCGCCAGCCCGCCGATCCCGTGAAGCCAGCCACAACTCACATCACTGAGGCACTATGGTTTAAAAGGATGTCGTGATTTTCGGAAATACAGTCAGTCAGGTGCAAAATGTACAGCGCCGTCAAAAGTTCAATGGATTATCATCTCATATTTAAACATCAAATGTCAAGAGATACCAGAGAGCCATACGAGCATTACCATTACATCTTGACTGAGGTAAGAGGACGACACGACACAGCTAAACGCGCATGATAGCAAAACACTTAAAGCTGCTTAATGTTATGAAGCTTGAACTTTGACTGGACATGTTTAAAAGTGCGCTGTTTTTGATGCACATCCACAAAGGGAGTTAAACTTTCTTTTTTTTTAGATAACTTAGTTGAAGTCTTGCATTTTATGCAGATAGATGCACGTTGTATATTTATGTTGTATAAAGGCTTAATATTATGCAGAGTGCGTCAAATAGAAAGGGCTTCGGTTTGTGTTTATTAACCCTTTAGTTTCACTTCATCACGCAGCTTTTCCTGTTAGAGGTTTCTGTTAAAAACATTTAATTCATTAAAAATCTAGTATGTGTTCATTGTTCTGTCGTAGTTTCTTCAAAATTAAGTTTTATTTGAGTTTTTTAATCAAAATATTTTCATTTTCACCATGACGTGTACGCCCCGCCCCTTTGATTGCCCCACCCCCAGTTAATCGAGTACTCGTTCTTCAGACCTATGGATTAATCGAAATGAAAAAAGACATAAATGCACATCCCTACTATATATAGTTGAATAAAATTATGTATGTTCCCAGCAATACATAAATTTACAACCCTACTATAGTGATTGTATTTACTAGCTGCTGACCAACTTCAAAAGTGCATAACTCGGATGTAAAAATCATTAAACAATTCCATAAATGTTTCTTAGTTTAAAAAAAGCTTTTTATTTTATAAATTTTCCGTTATTGCACTTTATTTGTAAAGATGTTCCTATAATTAAAAACAACTAGTTTGAGATTTATATTCCCTTGTCGTTTTTGAACTACAGTAGAATTCTGCACCTCTCCCCGCTGTAAAAAAGTAACTTTTACTCTGAATAAAGTTAAAATGACTTACTTTTTACTTTTACTTGATTGGATTTTTAGACCAGCAACTTAGTAAAATATTATTAAAGTAACTTTACTTTTACTTGAGTACAAGATTTTATTACTCTTTCCACCTCTAGTTTACGGATGATTTATAGAATTTTCTCCTAAAATCTAATATCAACACTTGAAAAATGCAATAAAGACATGGCTTCTAAGATGTTACTTGACTTTACAATGTACACTAAGTATTGGGATGCCCCTTCTAATAAAGATGTTTGGGGTGACACAGTTGCCACCCCAAACAGAGCGCAGCTGTCTCACAGCAAGAAGATCCCCTGTTCAAGTCCTGTCTGGGCCAGGAGGCCTTTCTGTGTGGAGTTTACATGTTCTCCTTGAGTCAGCATGGAATTACTCTGGGCACTGCATTATTTGGTTTCCTTCCACAGTCCAAAAACAACACACGTTGATCTATACACACACACAGAAACCGAGGGAAGGGCAATTTGACATCTCCAATTCACCTAACCTGCATTTCTGACTTTGCCAATAACCAGTTCTCGCCATGAATATAGCCATAGATGCTGAACTGGCTTTAATAGTAAATTAACATATTTATCTATTCCACTTTCTCCAATCAATACAAATATTAATGCTATACCATACAGACCATGTCAAATAATTTTGTTTCCATCTATGTTGCAACAGTTTTGGAAAGGACTTTTTCTGTGCTGAAATGACTGTGGCCCTGTGAACAAATCATTAAAGGGTTTGGGTGATGAGTGTTTTGTTCAGAGCCTGTAATTCATAACAAAGGTGTTCAGCTGGGTTCAGGTCCACGATGATGCAGACCAGTCGACTTTTCTCACACCATTTCAAATATTAAAAAATAAGCATGTACTAATATCGTTAAGAGCTTATTTTGACACCAGCCCAACACTAGGGCTCATTGTGGCTAAACAGAGGAGCAGGACCCAACAGGCCCATCCCCAGGAACTGCTTGAGGAAGCTGGTGACTGCGTTGTGGTCACATGTTTCCCAGTGGCATGGCAAAAAGGACACAAGGCTTGGCTCGTTGGTCTAGGGGTGTGATTCTCGCTTTTGGTGCGAGAGGTTCCGGGTTCAAATCCCAGACGAGCCCATATCTAGCTTTGTTTCTTGATGCTGCTACACTGTGGAAAATTCATGTCAGTCTTGGCAGAACCATTGCTGCTCCATGGCCGGTAAGCTCATTTGGTTAGAGCGTGGTGCTAATAACGCCAAGGTCGCGGGTTCGACCCCCGTACGGGCCAAGGCTTTTCTCTACATCCTATTGCTGACTGCTATATTGCTGTGATTTGTCATGAAAATTCCTGCCTGACCAACCTGTCTTGCTGAAATAGCTCAGTTGGGAAAGCGTAATCCTGAAGATCTAAAGGTCCTTTTTTCGATCCCGGGTTTCGGCATTGCGGGCCGTTTCCTGGCAGTTTGGCTTGCTGTGGTTTTGCTGACGGTCCCTGTCCGAGTGTCCTTTTCTCTGTGACCCAGTGGGTCAGGCAATCAGGCAAAGAGTGGTTCCATGGTGTAATGGTTAGCACTCTGGACTCTGAATCCAGCGATCTGAGTTCAAATCTCGGTGGGACCTGTAATACTTTTTGGGTATCCAAGGGAACAGTGTTTCTTACCCCAAAACAATCCCCACGCCCTTTAAGCCTTTCTACCAGAGCACCCAGGATGTAGACAAAAAATTTGTTAATTCAAGCAACATTGAGCACTTTTCCAGTTCTCCCTGGCGATGGGCCAACAACGCACAAGTCGCCAAATTTCAGCAAACCTAAGGACATTACAAGGAAGCAAATTAAACATGTACGAAAACTTAGGATAAATGAAAAATGCATTGACGTTTAGGACAAAAGAAACACGCAGCTCATGTGTACAGGCCAAAGGAAACACACAATCTGACAGTGAAATGTATTTAAAAGACTTACCAGCAATGACAGGAAGACAAATGAACATTGAAAAAAATGATTCCAATTTTAAATCGCAACAAAATGCTCTAGGAATGTAAAGCTCCTGCTCCATGTTGCTTTGAGAAATAACATCTGTATAGGAGACGTTCATGTGTGTGCTCAGGTGTCATACTGAGGACCGACACTGGGACCTGTTGGCTTTTTGAGGCAAAACGTAAGAGCAGGACCCAATGTAAAGCTTCAACTTACGGTCTGTAACATCAGAGCAATTCACAACAAACCACAACCACGTGGAGAATGCAGGCATCGATCCCGCTACCTCTCGCTTGCGCCTACTGCTTCCCACCGAGTGAGCCAAAGCCCGCATAAGCCAATCACGTTTCTTCCTGTGGCTTACTTTTGACCAATCACGTTTCTTCCTGTGGCTTACTTTTGACGAATCACGTTTCTCTTCTGTGGCTTACTTTTGACCAATCGCGTTTCACTCCCATGGCTTACTTTGGACCAATCGCGCGTTCCTCTCCTGTGGCTCACTTTTGACCAATCGCGTTTCTCTCCTGAGGTAAACTTTTTAACCAATCACCGGCAGCTGTTATTATCATCTTTGAGTTAGCGATAGGTAAGTCTTGTTTACTTCGTTATTAGATATCGGTCATTATTTGTTAAAATAATGTGTATATGTTTGGAAAATTAAACTAGCCTATATAGCTGTCTAGCATGTATTGGACATGTTTTTTTCTGTGCAGTTTAACACTGTGGTTAAGTTCACGTTAGTTTAACGTTTGCAAATGTCATGACATTCATTAGACATTCGGCTTCATACTCATTAAAGTTTAACTCTCGGATTTCAGTCCAAAACAATAAGAGATAACTGTGGTTTTATAAATGATATGTAAAAATATCCTCATGACAGGAGGATGAAAGATAAACGTTCCTAAAAATATCCATTTCATAGCACAAGGACCCTCTTGGGGTAATATGTCTTTTATGTGCTATGAAAGGATATTATTAGGAAAAAATGGTCATCCTTCTGCCATTGGGTCGTATTGATAAATTATTTAATTGATTAAATAAAAACAGCAAATGCTAGAGTCAAACGAATTATTATTATTTAAATGAATATCAAATATAAAATCAACTTTAATGCAGTAACGTACATCAGATATGCATAAACACATAAACTACAATACTGTTTGGCCTAAAGGTATCAAACCAACTTTAAATTACTTAGTATTATTCTCTATCATGCACAAGGCTTGTTTTTTAGATTCTTCTAGGCCCCTAGAATGGTGATGTTTAAGACGACAGCTTTGGAAATAGAAGTAAATTTCAGACTTAATATTTGACTTATATTGACATATTTTATATACGGTATCCGAGATTCCTTCCCCTTTAGAAAACTCATCAGCAAGCCAGTTTATGGTCATTGTTAGGAACGACTCAACTCAGGAATCCCAATGCAGAGGGTTTTAATGAGTAACACAATGTTGTCAGTGGGTATGTATAATAGAAAAACACTCAATGTCTTCATGTAATGTATGTAAAGGCAAAACACTCAAAGTGGGAAACCCAGCAGGGCTGTAGGACATCCACTATCCGTAGACACTCGATACGACTCTTCACGGGGCACAGAGAGAGTTCCTGGCGGGGCACGGCGAGAGAGAGAGAGGCTGTCAGAGACCTCAGCAGAGTCCGTGCTGGACAGCGCACCGGCAGTCCGAGTGAAGCGCAGAACCACGCGCCCGAGAGCGCACTGCGGCCGGACAGCGCAAGGAGCGGGCAGGCGCTGGGAGAATCCACTGACAGAGGGTTCGTTGAGGCTAGACGGCGACACACCAAACGGGAGAGACTGACAGCAGGACGGGGAATCCTAAGAGGCAAAGGCAGCAGAGAGCACGGTAAACAATCCCAACTAAATGACTACAAACACACACTCGACACGACAGGACTAGAACTAGACAAGCTAGCGGGCAGGTTCACACAAAGACGAACTTGCAAAGAACAAAGGAAACGAGGGGAATTTAAATCAAACCGGATAGGACAATAACAAGGATCAGGTGTGGGACGCCGGTGCGAAGAGTCAGAGACAATGAGATCACCAGGTGGAAGGCGCGCACGTGTGGAGCTGTCAAAACAAAAACACAACACAAGTGAAACAAAGACAAAGCAGCCAATAAAACCGAAATCATGACAGGACTCCCCCCCCACGACCGCCACCGGGCGGTCCATGAGGGGGCTCACCCCGTCGCCGGCGGAGATCCTCTATCAGCCCAGGGTCCAGAATGTCCCGGGCCGGTACCCAACACCTCTCCTCCGGACCATAGCCCTCCCAGTCTATGAGGTATTGAAATCCCCTACCCCGGCGACGCACATCTAGAAGGGACTTAACAGAATAAACAGGAACACCATCTACGAGCTGAGGGGTGGGAGGGGCGGGGGCAGAGGGAACAGGGTTAAGGTGGGAAAAAAGAACCGGTTTCAGCTTAGAAACATGGAAAACCGGGTGAACCCGACCGAGTGCTGGGGGCAATCTGAGCCGAACCGTCACGGGATTAATAACCTTCACTATGCTGTATGGCCCAAGGAATCGTGGAGCCAGCTTGCGAGAGGGCTCACGGAGAGGTAAATCCTTGGACGAAAGCCATACTTTCTGCCCACCGATAAAACGGGGCGGAGGTCTATGGTGACGGTCGGCCGCGACCTTGGTTCGTCTGGAAACCTGACGTAATGTAAACCTAGCCTTCCTCCAGGTGCGTTTGCAACGACGGACGAAGGCCAGCGCAGACGGGACCACCGCATCAGGTTCTTGGGACGGGAATAAAGGAGGCTGAAACCCCATGGACGCCTCAAAAGTGGACATATTCAAGGAAGACACGGGGAGAGAATTATGGGCGTATTCGACCCAGGGTAGCTGTTGGCCCCAGGAGCTCGGATATTGCGATGTCAGACAGCGGAGAGCTCTACCTAAATCTTGGTTAGCCCGTTCACATTGCCCGTTGGTCTGAGGATGATACCCAGAAGACAAGCTTGCTGTGGAGCCTATTTGTCTACAAAATTCCTGCCAGAAACGAGAAATAAACTGAGGACCCCTATCTGAAACAACGTCTGTGGGCAGACCATGTAAGCGAAAGACGTGTTCGATCATAACCTGGGCAGTTTCCTTAGCAGTGGGTAATTTGGGCAAAGGGACAAAGTGAGCCGCCTTGGAGAAGCGGTCGACAATGGTCAAAACAACAGTGTTAGGGAGAGGGAATGGGTAACGGTTTAAGTAGACCAATAGAGGCTTGATGAGAGGCCTTATTACGGGCACAAACCTGACAGGCTAACACAAACTGTCTGACATCGGGACCCATAGAGGGCCACCAAAAACGCTGACGTACGGTAGCCAACGTTCTCCGAACCCCCGGATGGCAAACAAACTTGGACTCGTGACCCCACCGGATGACCTCGGAGCGAAGCGCATTCGGAACCCACAATCGCCCCGCTGGGCACCCCTCTGGCACTTCCCCCTCCCGGCCGGCCCGTCTCACCCGTTGTTCTATTCCCCAGCGCAGGGCACCCACCACCCGCCCCTCCGGGAGGATGGTTTCGTCCCCAGCGGAACCGGGGCTTTCGAACAAACGAGAGAGAGCATCGGGCTTAGTATTCTTGGAACCGGGCCGGTACGAGAGGGTGAAGTTAAATCTGTCAAAGAAGAGCGCCCAACGAGCCTGACGAGAAGATAACCTCCTGGCTGAACGGATGTATTCGAGATTCTTATGATCCGTCCAGACCAGGAAGGGCTCCGAGGTCCCCTCTAACCAGTGACGCCACTCACCCAAAGCCAGTCTGACCGCCAGCAGCTCCCGGTTGCCTATGTCATAATTTCGCTCTGCTGGGTTTAACCGATGGGAGAAAAAGGCACAGGGATGCACCTTGCCATCCTTAGCAGACCGCTGAGACAAAACGGCGCCTACCCCGACATCTGAAGCATCCACCTCCACAATAAATTGAGCAGCCGGATCTGGAATAGAGAGAACAGGAGCAGAGATAAACCGGGACTTTAAATTATCAAAGGCCTCCTGAGCACTGGAATTCCAGACAAACCTCTCCTTAGTGGAAGTGAGAGCAGTAAGAGGTTGAGCAATCTGACCATAATTTCTGATAAACCGCCGGTAAAAATTGGCGAAACCCAGAAATCGTAATAAATCCTTACGGGAGTTGGGGACTGGCCATTCGGCCACCGCTTTGATCTTGGCTGGGTCAGGACGGATCTCACCGGGGGCAACAACAAAACCCAGGAACGAAACTGACTTACGATGGAATTCGCACTTCTCCGCCTTGACATACAGCTTATTCTCTAACAACCGGCGTAAGACTCGGCGGACATGCTGAGTGTGTTCCTGCATAGAGGGAGAAAAGATGAGAATATCATCTATGTACACAAAGACAAACTTGTTAATCATGTCTCTCAGCAGATCATTGACCAGAGTCTGGAAGACAGAGGGGGCGTTACAAAGGCAGAACGGCAGAACGCAGTACTCAAAGTGTCCGGTAGGGGTGTTAAAGGCTGTCTTCCATTCATCTCCCTCTCTTATACGCACCAGATGATAGGCGTTGCGTAAATCTAGCTTAGTAAAGAACTGCGCCCCCTGCAGGAGCTCAAACGCAGTAGACATTAAAGGAAGGGGGTACCTATTCTTAACAGTAATGTCATTTAAACCCCTATAATCAATACAAGGGCGCAGGGAGCCGTCTTTCTTGCCAACAAAGAAAAACCCCGCCCCTGCGGGCGAGGTGGAGGGACGGATGAGACCGGCACGCAGGGCATCATTAATATACTGGTCCATAGCCTCTCTCTCAGGACCCGATAAAGAATAAAGTCTACCCTTAGGCGGAGAAGTGCCGGGGAGGAGATCAATAGCACAATGATATGGCCGGTGAGGAGGAAGGGAGGTGGCCCGGGCTTTACTAAACACCTGAGCGATATCCGCATACTCCGCCGGGACTCCGGTCAAATCGACCGCCGGAACCTGAGGAAGAGAGAGAACAGAACCAGAAACAGCAGAACCAAGAACCAAGACAAGACTGAGACCAAGACAAAATAACACTATGCTGCCAATCAACGTGAGGATTGTGTTGCGCTAGCCAACCATGCCCTAAAATAATTGGAGATAGAGAAGCATGAAGAATATGCAACACAATCTCCTCATGATGATTACCAGACACAGAGAGACTCACGGGGGGGGGTGCAATGTGTGATCCGCGCCATCTGCTGCCCCTTTAGGGACCAGACATCCAAAGGGGATTGGAGAGGGACAACCGGGACACCCCAGGCGCGAACCAGCGCTTCATCAATGAAGTTGCCCTCCGCGCCAGAGTCGAGAAGGGCAGTGGATGGATGGTCACGCCCGGCGAAGGACAACATGACGGGGAGTTGGGTACTAGAAACAGGGGAGAGCTTTGAAGAAGTGGCGCCCACCAGGACTCCCGTATTCACTGATGGGCGGCGGCTTTTAACGGGCAGGTCCTGGCGAAATGTCCGGGTTTTCCACAATAGAGACAGAGGGCATTCTGCAACCGCCTCTCTCTCTCCTTTTGTGACAGGCGCATGCGCCCCAGTTGCATAGGCTCCGACTCGACTGAAGGTGACATAGGGGCAGAGGAAGAAATGGAGGTCTCATCCACAAACACACGCTGGCGCAGAGAACGGCGCTGACTGCGAAGCATCTTCCAGGCTTCAATCCGGAGAGCTAGATCAATTATGGCATCAAGAGTGGGGGGAAGATCGTGAACAGCGATTTCATCTTGAAGCCCGTCTGTCAACCCCTCGACAAACTGCGCTCGAAGAGCCGCTTTGTTCCAGTGGCAGGCAGCCGCTAAGGTCTTGAACCCAATGGCATACTCGGTGACAGAGTGTCTTCCTTGAACCAAATGTGCCAACCGAGCCGCAGCGGCGTCCCCGCGAACGGAGCGATCGAAGAGTTTTTCCATCTCCTTGCGAAATTCATCGAAGGATCGGCAGCAAGGATCGCCGGCATCCCAAACGGCTGTAGCCCAATCACGAGCCTTGCCAGTCAGCAGGGTAATGATGTATGCAACCCGGGTGCGCTCAGATGCATAACGACGTGGCTGGAGGGCAAAGACCAGGGAGCACTGTGATAAAAACGCTCGACAGGAGGCAGGATTGCCATCGTATGGAGGTGGGGCTGAGGCATGAGGCTCCGTCTCAAGCTGCTGACTAGTCTGCGAGGTGTTCTGCCGCACCTGGTCAAGCCGGGAGGAAAGGTCGGACATGCGTGTGGATAAGTCCTCGACCTCCTGTGAAGTGGTGGTGAGACGAGCCGAGTGTTGGCCTAACCATGAGCCCTGCTGGGCGAGCGCCGACCGGAGAGCATCAACCTCCGCGGGATCCATCTTGGCAAGTTCGTCCTGTTAGGAACGACACAACTCAGGAATCCCAATGCAGAGGGTTTTAATGAGTAACACAATGTTGTCAGTGGGTATGTATAATAGAAAAACACTCAATGTCTTCATCAGAAGAGGAAGTATGTGCGAGGGGTTACTTTTAACACGTGCAGCAAATGTGGGCAGCCCAAAACGAAAGAGTTTGGCCATAGCCGATATGGTAATTTTGCTTGCGTGCCTCAAATGGCAAATCTTTAGAGGAATGGTTGGCAGAGCAGCGCCAGCAAGAAACATGTCAAACTCCACCACCTCAATAAATAACATCTTTCCTGTATATATTGTACATATGTGTGCGTGTGTGTGCTGTGATCATTTCAATATTTGTGTGTATTTATTTTAATAAAACATTTTACATCTGAAGTGTCTGTGGATCTGATAAATAAATCTGATAAATCATATCAATCAAATCATATCCCACACAAAAACACATCTTTAAAGAAACATTTTTATATAAACATAAAAAACATACAAATTTACCTTACTTACATTACCTTATAAACACGTAATATTCTATAAAAAAAAAACACAAAATAATGAATATCAATCAATATAATGATATGTCATAGTAGATAACTAATAGAGGCACAGTTAAATTAACCATGTTTTTTGTGGTAAAAGTGTAGTAACCATGCTTTTTATTAATTTTTATATAAACATAAACAAGTAATATTCTTTTAAATAATAATATACACCAAATTATTAATATCAACCAATATAATGATCATAGATAATAGAGGCATAGTTAAATCAACCATTTTTTTGTGGTAAAAGTGTAGTATGGTTTTTATTCATTTTAATATAAGCAGGTAATGTTCTTTAAAAAAAATAATATACACAAAATAATAAATATTAATCAATATAATGATATGCCATATAGATAACTAAATAGTAGCGTAGTTAAATTAACCATGTTTTTTTGTGGTAAAAGCGTAGGAACCATGCTTTTTGGTGTATTGTTTACTGTGGAAGGACATCCGGTTTGTGACGTCACGCTGAACAGATTGTGCATCGTAGCTCCGTCGAGTTCATCATCTAAAAGCTTTTTTTACCATCTTATTCCTATTTATATAATATAACTTATTAGTTTTACATAGGAATACTTTACCGTGACGATTATTGAGCAGTACTACCACGTGAAACTATTTATCACTAATAAACACCCAGTGTTAGCATATAGCCCACTAGCATCCACAAACGGTGGAGGCTGAAGCTAGCATTTTCCGATCTAATGGCGGATTCATCTGATATATGCTTTTCTGACCTGTCCTCACCTGAGCGGGAAGCTGTGGAGGAGTTGTTTCCCGGTTTTAGCAGATCCAAGGCGAGGTACAGCGCCCACTTCACCCTGCCTTCCGACGTCCACAAGCGATCGAGGCGCGCAACAAACGAGCATTCCACGCGATGCAGCTTCACGGACCGTGAACGACATGAAAGCGATCGGGAAGCTGTGGAGGAACCGCTGCCCGGCCTTCGCAGATTCAGCAAGCCAAACATCACCCTGGCCCCAGACGTTCACAGGCGACCGAGGCGTGTCACAACCGAACACCCCACGCGATGCAGCTCCGGGGACCGCGTTCGGGTAAACGAAGACGCCATCGCCCAGCATGAAAGCGGTAAGACTCCGCTTGTTATTGTAACATGTACTACCTGCCACATGTATAGTTTAGCTTCTGCTGTTAGCATAGAGGGGTTTACATGCACTAAGTGTATTGAAGTATTAAGGTTAACTGAGAAGGTTGCTGAACTAGAATCGCGCATCCGAACGCTAGTTGAGGATAGCAAAACCGCTAATGTTACTGTCGCAAATAATCTATCGAGCGAAAAGACTTATGGCTCGGTTCCGACATCAGATGCTAATGTAAATATTACAAATACTGTATCGAGCGCGCATAGTGTTTATCATAATACACATGGCTCGGTTCCGTCATCAGAGTCAAGTCGGCGGTCAAACTGGGTGACTGTTAGGCGGCATAGTCATATAAGGCGTCCTTCTAAGACCCATAACGTTACGGTAATTTCTAACAGATTCGATCCCCTAAGGAGTATACCAGCTGAAACACCTTTTAAAAGTGCCCTGGTCATTGGAGATTCTATACTCAGGAACACTAACATTGAGGCACCAAACACCATAGTCGACTGTATACCGGGAGCCAGAACGTCTGACATTAGATCCAAACTTAAAGTGCTGGCTAATGCTAAGCGGAAGTTTTCTAAGATTGTTATTCACGCCGGCACGAATGACACCAGGCTCCGCCAGTCGGAAATCACCAAAGATCCTATTAAGGAGATGTGTGAAATTGCAAAAACAATGTCAGACAATGTAATATGCTCTGGTCCCCTCCCCGCCTACCGGGGAGATGAAACACATTGTAGACTAGTGTCTCTCAATGGATGGATGTCAAAGTGGTGCCCTCAGCATAATGTAGGGTTTATAGACAATTGGAAGCATTTCTGGGGAAGACCATTCCTCCTAACACGAGATGGCCTTCATCCGTCATCGGAAGGAAGCGCTATACTCACTAGAAATCTGATCAATAGTCTTAATTCTGATATAGTCTGACTATCCAGGGCCCAGGTCAGGAAACAGACGGATCGGCTTAACCGTCCGTCTGTTAGCTGCCGTGATATGTCAAGACCACTTATATCCCAGCACTTCGAGTCAATCTTACCGAAATATCAGCACATTTCAACTGTATCTGTTCCCCGAACAAATAAATACAGGGCACCGCTTGTTACATCTGGTACAAATCTGATTAAAATAAAATTAGAAAAAAATACATTAACAGATGAATCTCGAATGTTAAAATTCGGCCTTCTTAACATTAGATCGCTTACCAATAAAGAACCTATTGTCAATGAAATAATTACAGACCAAAACTTAGATGTACTCTGTTTAACAGAAACCTGGCTTAAAGCAGACGACTACATTAGTTTAAATAAATCCACCCCACATGACTATTATTATAAACACGAACCTCGATTAAAGGGGAGAGGGGGTGGTGTAGCTACAATATACAACACAATTTTTAAAGTAAACCAAAAATCTGAGCTATAATTTAAATCATTTGAAGTAATGTTGTTAAATATGGAAATAACTGATCGTAACCACAAACAGCTTTCTTTTGCTTTAGCGACAATCTATAGACCACCGGGCCACCATGCAGATTTCCTTAATGAAATAGCAGATTTCCTATCTGAGCTTGTAGTCACTGTAGATAAAGCTCTTATTGTTGGTGATTTTAATGTCCATGTGGATAACCCAAAAGACGCATTAGGACGTGCGTTTATAGATGTTCTAAATTCTCTCAATATTAGACAAAACGTGACAGGGCCAACGCATACTCGTAAGCACACATTAGACTTAATTCTGTCACTCGGACTCAATATTAATGACGTCGAAATATCACCTCAGAGTGATGCAGTTTCTGACCATTACCTTGTGTCATACACTGTACTTCTAGATAGGATCACTCAATCCACAACATGCTACCGACTAGCCAGAACAATAATTTCCACCACTAAAGATAGCTTTATTAGCACTCTTCCAGACCTGTCCCAAATGAAACATGTAGCAGATAACTGTGACGATCTAGATATTGAAATAGAAAACCTAAACAATGTCTGTTCTAACACATTGGATGCCGTTGCTCCCATTCGAAAAAAGAGATTCAAAGAAAAACCGCCAGCTCCATGGTATGACCATCACACCGCAGCACTTAAAAAGGCAGCTAGAAAAATGGAAAGAAATTATAGAAGCACAAAGTTAGAAGTATGGCGCGCAGCATGGAAACAGAGTGTTAAACACTACAGACAGGCTATTAAAACCGCCAGATCTACATATCTTAGCAAGCTTATAAATGAGAATCATAATAACCCTCGTTTCCTCTTTAGCACAGTTGCGAAACTGACTAGAAACAAAGAACAAACAGAAACCAATAGTAAACTTCAACACAATAGTAACGACTTCATGAACTTCTTTTCTAACAAAATTTCGGCTATTAGGGAAAACATCGTAGCTACCCAAGCAGCCACCACTCTACCCATTAGTTCACTTAACACTAGACTACCATACGAACATCTTGATTCATTTAAACCTACTACAATAGATGAGCTCTCTAAACTAGTCACATCATCCAAATCATCGTCCTGTATATTAGACCCCGTTCCCACAAAACTACTTAAAGAAGTATTCCCTGTAGTGTCAACCCTGGTTCTAAATATCTTTAACTCATCGCTAGAAATAGGATACGTTCCAACAGCTTTCAAACTAGCAGTTATTAAACCGCTGATTAAAAAAACACAGCTTGACCAAGGAGAACTTAATAACTTTAGACCAATCTCAAATCTCCCTTTTCTTTCGAAAATATTAGAAAAGGTAGTGGCAAGCCAGTTACGCACAATCTTGACAAATAATAGTACATATAAAAAGTTCCAATCAGGATTCAGGCCCCACCATAGCACAGAGACAGCGTTGCTTAGAGTTACAAATGACCTCCTATTAACATCCGATTGTGGTGAAATCTCAATTCTTATATTACTAGACCTTAGTGCAGCCTTTGACACAATAGATCACAGAATCTTACTAAATAGACTAGAAAACTATGTTGGTATCAGTGGTCAGGCGCTAGCCTGGTTTAGGTCATATCTAACCAATCGCTATCACTTTGTTTATGTAAATGAGGAAGAGTCATATCACTCCCTGGTTAAATACGGTGTACCGCAGGGATCAGTTTTAGGCCCTATCCTGTTCTCGTTATACATGTTACCCCTAGGAGACATTATCAGGAAACATAACATAAGTTTTCACTGCTATGCGGATGATACCCAGCTTTACATCTCCTCGCATCCCAGCGAAACACACACGTTTTCTAAGCTAAAAGACTGCATTAGCGATGTTAGTGACTGGATGGCACATAACTTTCTTAAGCTCAACTCCAATAAGACAGAGGTACTTATTATTGAACCAAATCGCTACAAACATAATATGTCAGATTACAAATTGCACATAGATGGCTGTACTGTGGTGCCATCTTCCACGGTTAGGAACTTAGGTGTGATGTTCGACAGCAACTTATCCTTTGATAGTCATATCGCCAACGTCTGCCGCACAGCATTCTTCCATCTTAGAAATATCACAAAAATACGCCATATACTGTCTACATCTGACGCAGAGAAGCTTATACATGCTTTTATGACCTCTAGAATAGACTATTGTAACTCGCTACTCGGGGGATGCCATTCAAATCAGGTCAACAAGCTTCAGCTAGTTCAAAACGCTTCTGCAAGGGTACTTACTCGATCTAAGAAGTATGACCACATAAGCCCAATTCTGGCATCTTTACACTGGCTACCAGTTAAATATCGCATCCAATTTAAAATATCACTAATCACCTACAAAGCTTTAAATGGCTTAGCACCCTCATATCTTAGAGAATTACTATCAGAATACAATCCATCACGCACACTACGGTCGCAAAATTCTGGCCTATTGATTATCCCTAGACTATCAAAAGTGTCTAAAAGTGGAAGATCCTTTTCCTACTTAGCCCCTAAGCTCTGGAATGATTTACCAACCGATGTACGAGAATCAGACACAGTCGATCAGTTTAAATCTAGACTTAAAACTTTTCTCTTCAACAAAGCATTCGCATAATTTGTCTAGTAAAGGTTCTTAACTCGCAATAGTTATTTTCACGGAACAAAGCACTCACGGTCATAACACAGACCAACCAAATAAATAAATAAAAACCTTTTCTGCATGAACACTTAAAATGAATTGCATTAAATAGTTTGCCACCGTTTGCCACTGAACCTGCATTAACGACGACAGTGGGGCTTCCGGCCTTAGTCAAACGGTTTGGCACATATGGTTGGGTTGCGATTTTGGTGCTTTCGTGTGTCTTGTGAATAGTATGCCATACAGACCCGTTTGCCACTGAACCTGCATTAACGACGACAGTGGGGCCTCCAGCCTTAGTCAAACGGGTTGGTATGTATGGTCGGGTTGCGTTTTTCGCGCTTTCGTGTGTCTTGTGAATAGTATGCCATACAGACCCGTTTGCCACTGAACCTGCATTAACGACGACAGTGGGGCCTCCAGCCTTAGTCAAACGGGTTGGCACGTATGGTCGGGTTGCGATTTTGGCGCTATCGTAAGTCTTATGAATAGTATGCCATACAGACCCGTTTGCCACTGAACCTGCATTAACGACGACAGTGGGGCCTCCAGCCTTAGACAAACGGGTTGGTATGTATGGTCGGGTTGCGTTTTTCGCGCTTTCGTGTGTCTTTTGAATAGTATGCCATACAGACCCGTTTGCCACTGAACCTGCATTAACGACGACAGTGGGGCTTCCGGCCTTAGTCAAACGGGTTAGCACGTATGGTCGGGTTGCGATGTTTTTGGCGTTTTCTCCTGGTCCTGTAAATGGTATACAATATAGACCCGTTTGCCACTGAACCTGCATTAACGACGACAGTGGGGCTTTAGGCCTTAGTCAAACGGGTCGTCAGGTTTCATTTTCTCTTAAAGATCGGAAGGTGACCTTTATTTACCATGTATACCCTCGCATTGGGCCCCCAATTTGCTAAATCCTCAACTGTGGATAATATAATTATGCCGCAATAGTTAGTCTGTCTGGAACTAAGCTGAGTTAAACCATATCACTGTGTGACACTTCAATACATATGAACGGCCTCTACGCTAATACGATTTTGTTTTTCTCTCCCTGTCTCGTCCTCGACCGAGGACAACGAGACAAACAGACCCAGTCCCGGTAGATGTGAAAGTCGGCACACCTCTGATCTACTGGTCGTCCTTCAACGTTATGCCCAGCTGATGCCTGACCAACGATCACCGGCAGAACCGCTTAATCTCCGCTTAATCTCCTTAACCGTTCTCCCAAGGGTTTTTCCCTCCTAGGACTTATTTTTCCTCGGATAAAAGCACAGGGTTTTTTTTTCTCCTAGGGGGTTTTTCACCCCGGGGAGGCAGCCTTTTTTGGGCTTTACCTAGCTTCCTCTTCTATACGTTGCTTAAGTACTGCACTTATAATATTGAGTCATAGCCGCAGCAAATTTAACTGCTCATGCTATCATGTATTTTGTTGTGCTATCTGTCGTTTTTCTGTGCTTTTCACTGCTTCTATTTATGTAAAGCTGCTTTGAAACAATTGACTTTTGTGAAAAGCGCTATATAAATAAAATTGAATTGAAATTGAATTGAATTGTTTACTATTAGCAAAACCATGTTTAATTTGTGGTAACCATGGTTTTACTACAGTACATTTTTTGTAAGAATTTGTTGGATACTTCGTCACGCAGATCACGGGTTCGAGTCCAGCCCGCGGAGGGTGACTTGTTTCACATATAACTAAAACTACTGTAACATGACATAACGCACAGGAAAATATCCCGAATATTGTTACAGGCGAAATCTGGCGCCGTGTACCCGCTTTTTGCGTCTGTTTCGCTTGCGTGCGGGGGCGCAAAGATTGGGCCCCTTCCTTTGCGCAGCGAGCGCTCTACCATTTGAGCTAATTCCCCTTCCTCTGTCTCTTGACTGCTTTGGCTTGTTGAAAGGTGGCTGCGACGTTGTGGGAAAGTGTTTGTGAGGGCGGCAGGGCTGGCACCAAACAAGTGGCTCGTTGGTCTAGGGGTATGATTCTTGCTTAGGGTGCGAGAGGTCCCGGGTTCAAATCCCGGACGAGCCCTCTTTAGACTGATCCCTATTAGCTTTAACACACAACACCGCTGTGTATGGCAATCCTGGCAGGAAAGTAATGTCAACGAGAAACCTGCAATGGACGTCAGAGACCTCTCAGCGACGCGTCCGCCTTTGGCCTTTCCAGGTCGAAACCATGTCCGAGGGGGTCCTTGTTTGTTAACCCCTAGACGATCCCCCTACCCTTTAAGCTTTCTACCGGAGGGCTTGCTGTTTTAACAAGCGATGAGTTAATTTCAAGCAACACAATTGACTCAACCCGAAAAATGACCCAGGCTATTCGACCTACTCCCTCCTGGCTGGCAGAAGCACATCATCCTGGCCACTGGGCCTGGGTAGGTACCCTGAGGTGCCTGGAGCTATGAGACTTAAATATACAACCAGGCTACTGATGCATGGTGTCCAATTTAGTTTACGGATGATTTATCTGAATTTTCTCCTAAAATCTAAAATCAACACTTGGAAAATGCGATAAAGACATGGCTTCTAAGATGTTACTTAACGTTACAACTTACACTAAGTATTGGGATGCCCCTTTTAATAAAGATGTTTGGGGTGACACAGTTGGCACCCCAAACAGAGCACAGCTGTCTAACAGCAAGAAGGTCCCCTGTTCAAGCCCTGGCTGGGTCAGGAGGCCTTTGTGTGTGGAGTTTACATGTTCTCCTTGAGTCAGCATGGAATTACTCTGGGCACTGCATTATTTGGTTTCCTTAAACAGTCCAGAAACAACACACACGTTGATCTATACACACACACAGAAACCGAGGGAAGGGCAATTTGACATCTCCAATTCACCTAACGTGCATTTCTGACTTTGCCAATAACCAGTTCTCACCATGAATATAGCCATAGATGCTGAACTGGTTTTAATAGTAAATTATTAATTTATCTATTCCACTTTCTCCAATCAATACAAATATTAATGCTATACCATACAGACCATGTCAAATAATTTTGTTTCCATCTATGTTGCAACAGTTTTGGAAAGGAC
This sequence comes from Paramisgurnus dabryanus, assembly GCF_030506205.2. Lineage (NCBI taxonomy): Eukaryota > Metazoa > Chordata > Actinopteri > Cypriniformes > Cobitidae > Paramisgurnus > Paramisgurnus dabryanus. Next base: position 32,552,406 of record NC_133355.1, on the reverse strand, counting down.
TTTTTCTGTGCTGAAATGACTGTGGCCCTGTGAACAAATCATTGAAGGGTTTGGGTGATGAGTGTTTTGTTCAGAGCCTGTAATTCATAACAAAGGTGTTCAGCTGGGTTCAGGTCCACGATTATGCAGACCAGTCGACTTCTCTCACACCATTTCAAATATTAAGAAATAAGCATGTACTAATATCGATAAGAGCTTATTTTGACACCAGCCCAACACTAGGGCTCATTGTGGCTAAACAGAGGAGCAGGACCCAACAGGCCCATCCCCAGGAACTGCTTGAGGAAGCTGGTGACTGCGTTGTGGTCACATGTTTCTAAAGGTCCCTGGTTCGATCCCGGGTTTCGGCATTGCGGGCCGTTTCCTGTCAGTTTGGCTTGCTGTGGTTTTGTTGACAGTCCCTGTCCGAGTCTCCTTTTCTCTGTGACGCAGTGGGTCAGGCGCTCAGGCAAAGAGTGGTTCCATGGTGTAACGGTTAGCACTCTGGACTCTGAATCCAGCGATCCGAGTTCAAATCTCGGTGGGACCTGTAAGACTTTTTGGGTATCCAAGGGAACAGTGTTTCTTACCCCAAAACAATCCCCACGCCCTTTAAGCCTTTCTACCAGAGCACTCAGGATGTAGACAAAAAATTAGTTAACTCAAGCAACATTGAGCACTTTTCCAGTTCTCCCTGGCGATGGGCCAACAACGCACAAGTCGCCAAATTTCAGCAAACCTAAGGACATTACAAGGAAGCAAATTAAACATGTACGAAACTTAGGATAAATGAAAAATGCATTGACGTTTAGGACAAAAGAAACACGCAGCTCATGTGTACAGGCCAAAGGAAACACACAGCTCATGTGTACAATCTGACAGTGAAATGTATTTAAAAGACTTACCAGCAATGACAGGAAGACAAATGAACATTGAAAAAAATGATTCCAATTTTAAATCGCAACAAAATGCTCTAGGAATGTAAAGCTCCTGCTCCATGTTGCTTTGAGAAATAACATCCGTATAGGAGACGTTCATGTGTGTGCTCAGGTGTCATACTGAGGACCGACACTGGGACCTGTTGGCTTTTTGAGGCAAAACGTAAGAGCAGGACCCAATGTAAAGCTTCACGCTTACGGTCTGTAACATCAGTGCAATTCACAACAAACCACAATCACGTGGAGAATGCGGGCATCGATCCCGCTAAATCTCGCTTGCGCCTACTGCTTCCCACCGAGTGAGCCAAAGTAAGCCCGCATAAGCCAATCACGTTTCTTCCTGTGGCTTACTTTTGACCAATCACGTTTCTCCCTGTGGCTTACTTTTGACGAATCACGTTTCTCTTCTGTGGCTTACTTTTGACCAATCGCGTTTCACTCCCATGGCTTACTTTGGACCAATCGCGCGTTCCTCTACTGTGGCTCACTTTTGACCAATCGCGTTTCTCTCCTGAGGTAAACTTTTAACCAATCACCGGCAGCTATTATTATCATCTTTGAGTTAGCGATAGGTAAGTCTTGTTTACTTCGTTATTAGATATCGGTCATTATTTGTTAATATAATGCGTATATGTTTGGAAAATTAAACTAGCCTATATAGCTGTCTAGCATGCATTGGACATGTTTTTTTTCTGTGCAGTTTAACACGGTGGTTAAGTTCACGTTAGTTTAACGTTTGCAAATGTCATGACATTCATTAGACATTCGGCTTCATACTCATTAAAGTTTAACTCTCGGATTTCAGTCCAAAACAATAAGAGATAACTGTGGTTTCATAAATGATATGTAACAATATCATCATGACAGGAGGATGAAAGATAAACGTTCCTAAAAATATCCATTTCATAGCGCAAGGACCCTTTTGGGGTAATATGTCTTTTATGTGCTATGAAAGGATATTATTATGAAAAAATTGTCATCCTTCTGCCATTGGGTCGTATTGATAAATTATTTAATTGATTAAATAAAAACAGCAAATGCTAGAGTCAAACGAATTATTATTATTTAAATGAATATCAAATATAAAATCAACTTTAATGCAGTAACGTACGTCAGATATGCATAAACACATAAACTACAATACTGTTTGGCCTAAAGGTATCAAACCAACTTTAAATTACTTAGTATTATTCTCTATCATGCACAAGGCTTGTTTTTTAGATTCTTCTAGGCCCCTAGAATGGTGATGTTTAAGACGACAGCTTTGGAAATAGAAGTAAATTTCAGACTTAATATTTGACTTATATTGACATATTTTATATACGGTATCCGAGATTCCTTCCCCTTTAGAAAACTCATCAGCAAGCCAGTTTATGGTCATAGCCATATTTATTACCACAGTAATATGGTTTACATGTAGCTTATTAAATTACCATTACACACTTAACGTCAGATTGCTAGAGGTAATAGTCTCTTTCTAATTTTCATTTCAGAAAATGTATGCGTATCCGGTTTTTCAACGGCAATCGGCAACATCAAGCCGACTCCTCATGGCACCATCAGCAGAGGCAAAGCGCCTAGAAAAGCTTGAGTCCGGAAGGGCCAAAAGTAAAGAGGAGGTGCTGGCAGAGGCTAGATCTTTTGTCAGCACAAATGGTGGAGACCCCAGTGACCAGTTTTTAGTACTGGCCCACTGCAAACTTCAGTTTGGGAAGTACCAGGGCCAGCGATTTAGATGGCTCCTGGAAAACTCTCTGGGGTATGCAGTGTATTTGGTGCTTAGCAGTTCCAGTGAGAAAGCCCATCCAACCCCGCTGTCAGAAAACAAACAGCTGTACCTGCAGTATACTTCTCTTATTAGAGAGATGGCAGAAAAAGCGGAGAAGTATAAGAGAAAGCAGGAAATGCAAGCAGAAGCCCATGCAACTGGAGACCAAGGCTGCTTGATGGTGGAGTTTGGTGACTTCCAGGGCCGGTCCATGAAGGAAGTTTATGAGGACCAGAGCAAGCAGGCCCAAGCCCTCATCAGGTACCTGGTAAAGGCAAATGCCAACCCCAACACCAACATGGCCATTTTCAAGATGTATGTCTTGAAAAGACAGGTGTCTGCTGTGGGCACCCGTGTATGCCAGCCTGAACCTCAAGTTGCAACCTCCAGTGCCTCTGCACCTCCACCTGCAACCTCCAGTTTCTCTGTACGTCCACGTGCAACCTCCAGTGCCTCTGCACCTCCACCTGCAACCCCCAGTGCTTCTGTTCCTCCACCTGCAACCTCCAGTGCCTCTGCACCTCCACCTGCAACCTCCAGTGCCTCTGTACGTCCACGTGCAACCTCCAGTGTCTCTGCACCTTCACCCGCAGCAATCCAAACTGGTGTACAGCAGAGCGCCACTGTGAAAGCGCTGTTGATGCGTGGCAAACATTTGTCTCCTTCTCACCTGGCGAGAAAACTCATGTCACCAGTGAAACACTGTGAGTAGGACTGTGTGAATATAGAATTTTCCTTACAGCGGTTTTACATGTATTTATGTATCATTATGGCAAATTTGTTTTTTGTTTCCAGATCCATTACTGCAGTCCACTTTACCTCCTCCAGCAGCAGAACCCCCAGCCACACATTTGACCCGAAGGCAGCTTTTCACTACTGGTAAGCACCATCTTACATAAATTTGTCTCATAAGTTTACGGTGAACAACATAACATAATAACAGTTTTATTATTATTTCTGCTCCAGGCACTTCCGTTTCCACTGCTGAAGATGATGATGAGGAACTGGTATTTGCTGCATCACAATGTGAAGCACAGATAAATACAGGTGTGGCATATGACACAGATGCAAATATTATAAGAATGTTTTTGTGAAAAAGCAGAAGCATTTTTTTTTATAAATAATCAACATTTTTAACAATTTTTTGTTTACAATACAGAATTATGTCACATCTTGCCTCAAGCTGGATGTATGCTTTGAGCGCATTTCTTCGAAACCGTAAGGATGTTTAAAGGTGTCAGTGTATTTGGGTTTCCGAACGTACCCGTTGTTAAACAATCACTGCATAACTTCTTCACACCGCTTGCACTTCTCACTCACTCTTTAGCTCCACCTAAGCAGACAGGATGGTTGGGATCATTGTTGTAATTATTAGAGGAACATCTTTTCCTTAATGTGTCTGTGTGCATGCTTCATGTCTGTGGGCATCATTCATTTATACTAAATTCACCACGTCTCATATCCTTGCTCCATTCTATCTAATTTACACATCAACATTTTATCCCAGCAAGCAAAAACCGAAACCCAATGTAGTCCAGCTATGATTAATCCACTTCTACCCTAAAATAACCTTGAATACATTTTCATGCTGTTCTTGCCTAAATAACTTTGAGATGTATGATATTCCATTATGTAAGCAAAGTCAACAGGTGTTCAAGGTGTTTGCTTTCATTTCTTTTATATGCATCATCTATTTGTGTGCTATGGTTAGACATCTGTTAGACTTTCATGAGCAGCCCAAATTCTGCCTTATTTTAGCCAAAATTGCTTGCTGGGATCTTACATTAATAAAGTGTACACTGGGTTCTTTGCTTCTTAACACTAGTACCATTTTCCTCACTGTTATTCCTAAATCTAATCCTAATAATTATTAATACTTGTCCAAAATTCTGCTTCGCCGACTGTTTGTGGGCTGCTTTGTGGTATTTTACTATGAAATGCAACATTCATCCTTATATTGTTTTTGTTTTAATTCACTCAGAGACCTGTTCTGGTCCGTCTCCATCAGCGGAAACAGCAAAAGCACCAGGTCTTCCACATCATCCACAACCAGCTGAGCTTCCAGTTCACTGGAAAGATCATCTTCCACCTTTCCAGCATGAGTGGATACGGAACACACTATTTAAGGCCAACCCGCGAACCGGCAAGCCAGAACTAGTGTCCCAACTGAAGCTTTGGTGGTATCCTCCTCAGGTCCCTTTAATTCACACTCAGCCGCCCGCCTCACCTGACCTCTTCTTCTGTCGGCCCCTTTTCTTATGGATGCCGCTCAAGATGTGGCGATTTCCTCTTGTCTGTGTTCGACCAGACTGTGATAAGCACAAACTAACAGCCGCAGGACTTTACCGTACCGTGCGCAAAGTCTTGGACATCGACGGTTGGTATGATCTTGCCACTGAGTATCTGGAGTGCAAACGCTGCAAAAAGAAATATCCCGCCTGGTCCGAGGACATTTTGGGGCAACTGGATATGGGCCACCGCAGTCAGTTTCCAGCTTTGCTGACATACAGGTAATTCATAATGACAATCATTCATTATTAGGCACTTTAATTTGTGATTTTTTTTTTACCAAACAAAGCATTTGCATGATTATACTGTTGTTTTTTAGATACTCATGTGACAACCGGGTGCTGAGGATGATGAGGGAGAGGACACAGGGCAACAGCGTGACACAGCTGTACAAGAAGCTCATGGAACAACACAGTGAGGCATGGACACAGCGTGTCCTTCAGTACCTGACTGCCTGTGAACCATTTACAAGGTCCTTCCTTGTGCAACCACCTGTGTTTGCGGAGCCTCCCTCTTTACCTGCCCTACCTAAACCTAAGTGGCTGTTAGCCGTGTATGCCAGGGATGTTCTGGGGCGACTGCACGAGGTCAAAGCCAAAATTACATCTGTCTTGGGCTGTGTTCTGAAGATGGACTCCACAAAGAAGGTAACACATCCCTGTATCCAGAAATTTGCCATATGGATATGTGTGTGTACACAGTTTTTAATTATTTTATTTTTTGCAATAGGTCACAAAGAAACTTGCCGGTGCTGCTGCAGGAACAGCTGCCTGGTGCACAAATGTAGGAAACGAACATGGCCAAGTCCTTGTCTCTGTGCTGACAGCCGCAGAGGGACATGGACTGCACCCTATGGCAGCTGGCCTAATGAAACGCTACCGAGAGGCAGGAGAGGCAGCCCCGAAAGTGATGTACGTGGACAGAGATTGCTGCAGTCTTCATGGCAAGTCTCAGGTGAATGTCATGTTTTCGGAGTGGGATGAGCTTGAAGTGCGCCTTGACATCTGGCATTTCATGCGGCGATTTGCTTCAGGTGTCACGACAGAGGCTCATCCGCTCTATGGGATCTTCATGGCACGTCTGTCCATGTGCATCTTTGAGTGGGATCCAGATGATGTGGCTGCTCTTCACCGTGCAAAGGAGGGTGAGCTGGCAGCAAAGAAGGCTGGCCACATCTCAGGAAAGGCGCTGAGTGCCCGCATTACCCGGAGAGAGTTGGCACTGCACTGCCGGAGGAGGACCAGGGGTGTGGAGGAGACCACCAGATTGATTGGATCTCTGGTTGATCTGTTTGACAGTGCGAGTGGTAAAGACACTCTGGGAGTTCCTCTGCTGGACCATGAACGGATCCAGCAGATTTGGAAAGAACAGCGTAAGCACGTACAGTGTATCCAAGACCCTGAGAACTTTCCCCTCTACACGAAGACAGGGACACTGAAGAAAGGCGGTGTGGAACTGTGCTGCTACAGATGTGCCCGTGGCTCTACCTCTTTGGAATCATTCCACCTCCACCTAAACCGTTTTATTCCAGGTATTACATACATATGGATTAAAAATATTTATTTAAAGTAATGTCACATTAATAAATGTCACACTCTACAGTAATATTACAGGTCTTTTCTGATGTCATAAGCATTGACAAAGCTGTCTTACCAGTCACTAGTAACTCTGGTTATAATACCAATAATTGTTTATGTAATTACATAGCACCTCATGTGCAGCACATATCTTGAACATGTGTGACACATAAAACCATTTTTGTTTATCTGACTTTTAGGAACCAGTGCCAGTGATGCACATTTTCAGGCTTATCTTCTTGAGGGCTTGATGCGCTGGAATGATGACAGGATGGAAGATGCCATAAAAGGAGCGTCCTCCATCCGGACATATGGCAGTGCCATGAAAGAGGCTGTGGACAAGCTTTCCCGAACTGTCTTCGGAAAGCCCTGGGATGAGCGCTATCGCCCTCCTGGAGCATATACAGGCAAGAAATTCAATAATTTGTTCTTTTGTAATATTCTACTAAGTTATATATTTAGTGTACTAATGTACTAGACAAATGACTAACTTTTTTTATTCTTGTAGGTGAATTGCTGGGAATGGAGTACCTTTACAGCCAGACTGGCAAAACACTTACTCCAGTGCTCCAGAACCCAGAGGAGGAAGACAGGCTGGTGGAGGAAGTTGATGATCAGGACCTGCAAGATGAGGGGTTTGAGGAAGAGATCATGGAGGACATCACAGTTCCAGTGCTGTATGAGGATGACCCTTGCCGTGATCTTGAAAACAGCCCCTCATCTTTGCCTTTGCATCAGTCCCCAGCATCGATGGCTGATGTGTTACTGGCTGAGCCGTCCACATCATCATCTCCTGGTGGAGAACGACAGCATCTTGCCCCTGCCCATTCAGTGCTGTCACAGCCATCTGACACTGGAAGCAGTATTTCCGACGAGGCTCAGGTAAGGCACTTTAAGGTCTTTTTTTATTGCTAACAAGCATTCCTCCACATACTCTCCCTCTCTGAACCAATCTACTTTCCTTACCAACCTGTCTTTTTGATCCATATTGCAAAATTGCTAAATAAGTTCCAAGATATCCCCTTTTAATACTGTAAATCATGGTAATGAGACTAGAGCAGAACACATGGGTTGGCTTTCAAGTAAAACTGCAATTAGCTTAGAATGATTACTATTTCATTTTCTGCTACAATTCTCTATATTTTTAAAACAATTACTGGAGAAATGCATGGAATTTGCCATCATTCTTTTAAAAATGTTTATAACAATTTCAAAAGCAGTGTGTTAGCATTTGAGACATGTACATAGTATACATAATACATTGTGTTTTGCAAGTAATAAAACATAAATGACAGAAGAATTTTGAAAGATGTGGATATTGAATGCATTGAACTGATGGATCACATTAACCTCTTTACCGCACTGTGACATTAATAAGACGTCCAACCCTGTTGGGTTAGTTGCTTGTTCCTGCTTTGACAGGTTTTGACTGTGTACAGTTTTTAAATGCCCTCTTAGTAGCCTGGTTAGCCAGACCTACATCAAAATGTAAGGTCTGGCAACTCTTCACACAAACGGCTCAATGCAAGGGGCGGGATATAAGGTTGTCCCTCAAAATGCCTCTGCACGCAATAGGATAGCGCTATGACAGATCAGAGCAACAAAGAAGGTGACGTAGTTACTGTAACCAGTCGGCAAAACTCCAAACACATCTTTCTTGCTTAAAAAGGACTTCAGTAGGGTTTATTTGCTCTTCTCTCAAAGAAAAACATAAGTCTAAGTCCTCCAGAGTCGCGGCCAAAGCCGCTTCAAAAGATAGCTGTTCGCCAGCAGCAGCAGCCATTCTCTGTTTTCAAGTAGGAACCGTTGCAGCTCTGTCGTCATCATGTTAAGCCCGCCCCACAGACGCTACACACGATGTGATTGGCCTGACCAAATTTTGGTTTTTGGACCGGTTAAGTGTATTGTGAGTGCCTAGACTAAACCCTGGCAGCAAATATATTTTGCGGCCGCTAGGGTGCGTCTAGATTTCTAGGCTACCCTCTTAGTATTGACCTAAAACAATGCTTGATAGCAATTGAAAAAAATACTAATTAATCTCGTTTTACTCCACATAAATTCACATAAATCTGCATTTACTAGGGAGCAGTCATTGGACCCGATGGCATCGCTGGGTGGGACAAGGTCCTGGATTTGGCTGGTTTCCTGGTGGGTCTTCGTGAGGCTCCTTACCTTACTGACCAGCAGGTGACAGAGGCCATCCAGCTGTGGAAAGCTCTCCTAGATTTCGACAAACAGCAGGTCAACTATCAGCCTCGACATCAGCCTCAGCTGACACATGGGCGCTATAAGGCACCGAAGCGGTCTGGAGTCACACCAGGTGTGGAGAGTGTAAACGGTGTCTGATTGGACATCCTGGGGGTCCAGCGCAGTGGCCCGATGCCAACCGCTTGGTTAACACCATTTGTATGAAGCTTTGTGCTTTACACAAGTCGTCAACCAAGAAAGATGGAGTTTGCATCCCCAGGTGGTCTAAAGTTATTTCAGATTACCACCACATCCGAGAGTTGGTGGTTAACAATCCAACCCTGATGGATGAAACAACGATCCAGCTGTTTGAGATAAACCATAGGACACTCACTCAGTGGTAAGCAAGGCACATCATTCGCTTCAAATTAACTGAATACTTACACACATATATATATAATAAAAATTTCTTTTTTCAGGTTTCGTAAGTGGAAGAATAGACTGGAAATGGGCGTCCTCGGTCAGGGTCTGACTCCATCTAACCCAATTGCTGTGGCTGATACACACCTGCTTCCACCGAGGGAAAAATTGAATGAAGTACCATCAACATCAGGCCCAAAACATCAATTTTTCCTTCCACCAAATCGTGGAGGACAGGCTCCTCTTCTGCGACCAGGTCGAAAGCCAGCTGCTGCCACCAGGGAGTTTCCCATCGCACCTGCCTCCACAGCATCAGGAGTTGTGCAGCCCATTTTAGCACCCATCGCACCTGCCCCCACAGCATCAGGAGTTATGCAGCACATTTTAGCACCGGGGTTGTCGTTTGGCACAGTAGTCTTTAATCCAGACATGACTGTGTCAGTGGTGATTCCACCTTCTGGTGCTTCGACATCCAGTGCAGTCCCAGCTTCCCCTGCTCCGGCGTCTGCTGCTCCTGTGTCCCGTTACACCCAAAGGAACAGGCGCCGACGGGCTGTGGAGAATGAAAGTGGTGTCCAGAAGAGGAAGTATGTGCGAGGGGTTACTTTTAACACGTGCAGCAAATGTGGGCAGCCCAAAACGAAAGAGTTTGGCCATAGCCGATATGGTAATGCCACATTTTGTTTGCGTGCCTCAAATGGCAAATCTTTAGAGGAATGGTTGGCAGAGCAGCGCCAGCAAGAAAGATGTCAAACTCCACCACCTCAATAAATAACATCTTTCCTGTATATATTGTACATATTTGTGCGTGTGTGTGTGTGTGTGTGTGATCATTTCAATATTTGTGTGTATTTATTTTAATAAAAAAATGTACATCTGAAGTGTCTGTGGATCTGATAAATAAATCCGAAAAATCATATCAATCAAATCATATGCCACACAAAAACACGTCTTTAAAGAAACATTTTTATATAAACATAAAAAACATACAAATTTACCTTACTTTCATTACCTTATAAACACGTAATATTTTATACAAAATAATATACACAAAATAATGAATATTAATCAATATAATGATATGTCATAGTACATAACTAAAAGAGGCACAGTTAAATGAACCATGTTTTTTGTGGTAAAAGTGTAGTAACCATGCTTTTTATAAATTTTTATATAAACATAAACAGGTAATGTTCTTTTAAATAATAATATACACAAAATTATTAATATCAACCAATATAATGATCATAGATAATAGGCATAGTTAAATTAACCATATTTTTGTGGTAAAAGTGTAGTATGGTTTTTATTCATTTTTATATAAACAGGTAATGTTCTTTAAAAAAAATAATAGACACAAAATAATAAATATCAATCAATATAATGACATGCCATATAGATAACTAAATAGTTGCGCGGTTAAATTAACCATGTTTTTTTTTTGTAAAAGCGTAGAAACCATGCTTTTTGGTGTATTGTTTACTATTAGCAAAACCATGTTTATTTTGTGGTAACCATGGTTTTACTACAGTACATTTTTTGTAAGGATTTGTTGGATACTTCGTCACGCAGACCACGGGTTCGAGTCCAGCCCGCGGAGGGTGACTTGTTTCAAATATAACTAAAACTACTGTAACATAACATAACGCAGAGGAAAATATCCAGAATATTGTTGCAGGTGAAATCTGGCGCCGCATACCCGCTTTTTGCGTCTTTTTCGCTTGCGTGCGGGGGCGCAAAGATTGGGCCCCTTCCTTTGCGCAGCGAGCGCTCTACCATTTGAGCTAATTCCCCTTATCCCTGCCTCTTGACTGCTTTAGCTTGTTGAAAGGTGGCTGCGACGTTGTGGGAAAGTGTTTGTGAGGGCGGCAGGGCTGGCACCAAACAAGTGGCTCGTTGGTCTAGGGGTATGATTCTCGCTTAGGGTGCGAGAGGTCCCGGGTTCAAATCCCGGACGAGCCCTCTTTAGACTGATCCCTATGAGCTTTAACACACAACACGCCTGTGTATGGCAATTCTGGCAGGAAAGTAATGTCAACGAGAAACCTGCAAAGGACGTCAGAGACCTCTCAGCGACGCGTCCGCCGTTGGCCTTTCCAGGTCGAAACCATGTCCGAGGGGGTCCTTGTTTGTTAACCCCTAGACGATCCCCCTACCCTTTAAGCTTTCTACCGGAGGGCTTGCTGTTTTAACAAGCGATGAGTTAATTTCAAGCAACACAATTGACTCAACCCGAAAAATGACCCAGGCTATTCGACCTACTCCCTCCTGGCCGGGAGAAGCACATCATCCTGGCCACTGGGCCTGGGTAGGTACCCTGAGGTGCCTGGAGCTATGAGACTTAAATATACAACCAGGCTAGTGATGCATGGTGTCCAATTTAGTTTACGGATGATTTATCGGAATTTTCTCCTAAAATCTAAAATCAACACTTGGAAAATGCGATAAAGACATGGCTTCTAAGATGTTACTTGACGTTACAACTTACACTAAGTATTGGGATGCCCCTTTTAATAAAGATGTTTGGGGTGACACAGTTGGCACCCCAAACAGAGCACAGCTGTCTCACAGCAACAAGGTCCCCTGTTCAAGCCATGGCTGGGTCAGGAGGCCTTTCTGTGTGGAGTTTACATGTTCTCCTTGAGTCAGCATGGAATTACTCTGGGCACTTCATTATTTGGTTTCCTTAAACAGTCCAGAAACAACACACACGTTGATCTATACACACACACAGAAACCGAGGGAAGGGCAATTTGACATCTCCAATTCACCTAACCTGCATTTCTGACTTTGCCAATAACCAGTTCTCACCATGAATATAGCCATAGATGCTGAACTGGTTTTAATAGTAAATTAACATATTTATCTATTCCACTTTCTCCAATCAATACAAATATAAATGCTATACCATACAGACCATGTCAAATAATTTTGTTTCCATTTATGTTGCAACAGTTTTGGAAAGGACTTTTTCTGTGCTGAAATGACTGTGGCCCTGTGAACAAATCATTGAAGGGTTTGGGTGATGAGTGTTTTGTTCAGAGCCTGTAATTCATAACAAAGGTGTTCAGCTGGGTTCAGGTCCACGATTATGCAGACCAGTCGACTTCTCTCACACCATTTCAAGTATTAAGAAATAAGCATGTACTAATATCGATAAGAGCTTATTTTGACACCAGCCCAACACTAGGGCTCATTGTGGCTAAACAGAGGAGCAGGACCCAACAGGCCCATCCCCAGGAACTGCTTGAGGAAGCTGGTGACTGCGTTGTGGTCACATGTTTCCCAGTGGCATGGCAAAAAGGAAGCAAGGCTTGGCTTGTTGGTCTAGGGGTATGATTCTCGCTTTGGGTGCGCTCAAATCCCGGACGAGCCCGTATATAGCTTTGTTTCTTGATGCTGCTACACTGTGGACAATTCATGTCAGTCTTCGCAGAACCATTGCTGCTCCATGGCCAGTTAGCTCTGTTGGTTAGAGCGTGGTGCTAATAACGCCAAGGTCGCGGGTTCGACCCCCGTATGGGCCAAGGCTTTTCTCTACATTCTATAGACCCTTTTACAGCTCACGTGATCAAATAGCCTGCGCGCGCATTTGGGCAACAGAAGTGGTGTTATTCCCCATTGGTTCTAACGTGGTAGCAACTCAGAAAGTTTATTAAAACGGTTTCTCAACATCAAAATGTCCCGTTGTTGCGTTTGGTTGCACTAATATAATATACTAATATACGCATATATGTATCTGGCAACTTTATTTTTGGCCACCTGCTAACGTCTTTTATCCACTCCACTATAGTACACGGATCTGGTAGCTGTGTTGAAAATGTTGATAAAGTCAATTTTTTTTTAAATAACTTACTGTTTGTGTTGCTTCACTGTTGATTCTTACGATACTTCCGTTGCCTAAATGTGCGCGCATACGCTGCCACGTCATCATTGTGTACAAACAGTAAAAGGGTCTATTGCTGACTGCTATATTGCTGTGATTTGTCATGAAAATTCCTGCCTGACCAACCTGTCTTGCCGAAATAGCTCAGTTGGGAGAGCGTTAGACTGAAGATCTAAAGGTCCCTGGTTCGATCCCGGGTTTCGGCATTGCGGGCCGTTTCCTGTCAGTTTGGCTTGCTGTGGTTTTGCTGACGGTCCCGGTCCGAGTGTCATTTTCTCTGTGACGCAGTGGGTCAGGCGCTCAGGCAAAGAGTGGTTCCATGGTGTAACGGTTAGCACTCTGGACTCTGAATCCAGCGATCCAAGTTCAAATCTCGGTTGGACCTGTAACACTTTTTGGGTATCCAAGGGAACAGTGTTTCTTACCCCAAAACAATCCCCACGCCCTTTAAGCCTTTCTACCAGAGCACTCAGGATGTAGACAAAAAATTAGTTAACTCAAGCAACATTGAGCACTTTTCCAGTTCTCCCTGGCGATGGGCCAACAACGCACAAGTCGCCAAATTTCAGCAAACCTAAGGACATTACAAGGAAGCAAATTAAACATGTACGAAACTTAGGATAAATGAAAAATGCATTGACGTTTAGGACAAAAGAAACACGCAGCTCATGTGTACAGGCCAAAGGAAACACACAGCTCATGTGTACAATCTGACAGTGAAATGTATTTAAAAGACTTACCAGCAATGACAGGAAGACAAATGAACATTGAAAAAAAATGATTCCAAATTTAAATCGCAACAAAATGCTCTAGGAATGTAAAGCTCCTGCTCCATGTTGCTTTGAGAAATAACATCCGTATAGGAGACGTTCATGTGTGTGCTCAGGTGTCATACTGAGGACCGACACTGGGACCTGTTGGCTTTTTGAGGCAAAACGTAAGAGCAGGACCCAATGTAAAGCTTCACGCTTACGGTCTGTAACATCAGTGCAATTCACAACAAACCACAATCACGTGGAGAATGGGGGCATCGATCCCACTACCTCTCGCATGCTAAGCGAGCGCTCTACCATTTGAGCTAATTCCCCTTACCCCTGCCTCTTGACTGCTTTGGCTTGTTGAAAGGTGGCTGCGACGTTGTGGGAAAGTGTTTGTGATGGCGGCAGGGCTGGCACCAAACAAGTGGCTCGTTGGTCTAGGGGTATGATTCTCGCTTAGGGTGCGAGAGGTCCCGGGTTCAAATCCCGGACGAGCCCTCTTTAGACTGATCCCTATGAGCTTTAACACACAACACCGCTGTGTATGGCTATCCTGGCAGGAAAGTAATGTCAACGAGAAACCTGCAAAGGACGTCAGAGACCTCTCAGCGACGCGTCCGCCTTTGGCCTTTCCAGGTCGAAACCATGTCCGAGGGGGTCCTTGTTTGTTAACCCCTAGACGATCCCCCTACCCTTTAAGCTTTCTACCGGAGGGCTTGCTGTTTTAACAAGCGATGAGTTAATTTCAAGCAACACAATTGACTCAACCCGAAAAATGACCCAGGCTATTCGACCTACTCCCTCCTGGCCGGGAGAAGCACATCATCCTGGCCACTGGGCCTGGGTAGGTACCCTGAGGTGCCTGGAGCTATGAGACTTAAATATACAACCAGGCTAGTGATGCATGGTGTCCAATTTAGTTTGCGGATGATTTATCGGAATTTTCTCCTAAAATCTAAAATCAACACTTGGAAAATGCGATAAAGACATGGCTTCTAAGATGTTACTTGACGTTACAACTTACACTAAGTATCGGGATGCCCCTTCTAATAAAGATGTTTGGGGTGACACAGTTGGCACCCCAAACAGAGCACAGCTGTCTCACAGCAAGAAGGTCCCCTGTTCAAGCCCTGGCTGGGTCAGGAGGCCTTTGTGTGTGGAGTTTACATGTTCTCCTTGAGTCAGCATGGAATTACTCTGGGCACTGCATTATTTGGTTTCCTTAAACAGTCCAGAAACAACACACACGTTGATCTATACACACACACAGAAACCGAGGGAAGGGCAATTTGACATCTCCAATTCACCTAACGTGCATTTCTGACTTTGCCAATAACCAGTTCTCACCATGAATATAGCCATAGATGCTGAACTGGTTTTAATAGTAAATTAACATATTTATCTATTCCACTTTCTCCAATCAATACAAATATAAATGCTATACCATACAGACCATGTCAAATAATTTTGTTTCCATTTATGTTGCAACAGTTTTGGAAAGGACTTTTTCTGTGCTGAAATGACTGTGGCCCTGTGAACAAATCATTGAAGGGTTTGGGTGATGAGTGTTTTGTTCAGAGCCTGTAATTCATAACAAAGGTGTTCAGCTGGGTTCAGGTCCACGATTATGCAGACCAGTCGACTTCTCTCACACCATTTCAAATATTAAGAAATAAGCATGTACTAATATCGATGCTAAGCGAGCGCTCTACCATTTGAGCTAATTCCCCTTACCCCTGCCTCTTGACTGCTTTGGCTTGTTGAAAGGTGGCTGCGACGTTGTGGGAAAGTGTTTGTGAGGGCGGCATGGCTGGCACCAAACAAGTGGCTCGTTGGTCTAGGGGTATGATTCTCGCTTAGAGTGCGAGAGGTCCCGGGTTCAAATCCCGGACGAGCCCTCTTTAGACTGATCCCTATGAGCTTTAACACACAACACCGCTGTGTATGGCAATCCTGGCAGGAAAGTAATGTCAACGAGAAACCTGCAAAGGACGTCAGAGACCTCTCAGCGACGCGTCCGCCTTTGGCCTTTCCAGGTCGAAACCATGTCCGAGGGGGTCCTTGTTTGTTAACCCCTAGACCAGTGGTTTTCAATCTTGTCCTAGGGGACCCACTGCCCTGCACATTTTGCATGTCTCCCTTATCTAACACACCTGATTCAGATCATCAGCTCTTTAAGGTAGAGATCCATGAACAGAACTGGGTGTGTCAGTTAAGGGAGACATACAAAATATGCAGAGCTGTGGGTCCCCTAGGACCACTGCCCTAGACGATCCCCCTACCCTTTAAGCTTTCTACCGGAAGGCTTGCTGTTTTAACAAGCGATGAGTTAATTTCAAGCAACACAATTGACTCAACCCGAAAAATGACCCAGGCTATTCGACCTACTCCCTCCTGGCCGGGAGAAGCACATCATCCTGGCCACTGGGCCTGGGTAGGTACCCTGAGGTGCCCGGAGCTATGAGACTTAAATATACAACCAGGCTAGTGATGCATGGTGTCCAATTTAGTTTACGGATGATTTATCGGAATTTTCTCCTAAAATCTAAAATCAACACTTGGAAAATGCGATAAAGACATGGCTTCTAAGATGTTACTTGACGTTACAACTTACACTAAGTATTGGGATGCCCCTTCTAATAAAGATGTTTGGGGTGACACAGTTGGCACCCCAAACAGAGCACAGCTGTCTCACAGCAAGAAGGTCCCCTGTTCAAGCCCTGGCTGGGTCAGGAGGCCTTTCTGTGTGGAGTTTACATGTTCTCCTTGAGTCAGCATGGAATTACTCTGGGCACTGCATTATTTGGTGTCCTTAAACAGTCCAGAAACAACACACACGTTGATCTATACACACACACAGAAACCGAGGGAAGGGCAATTTGACATCTCCAATTCACCTAACGTGCATTTCTGACTTTGCCAATAACCAGTTCTCACCATGAATATAGCCATAGATGCTGAACTGGTTTTAATAGTAAATTAACATATTTATCTATTCCACTTTCTCCAATCAATACAAATATAAATGCTATACCATACAGACCATGTCAAATAATTTTGTTTCCATTTATGTTGCAACAGTTTTGGAAAGGACTTTTTCTGTGTTGAAATGACTGTGGCCCTGTGAACAAATCATTGAAGGGTTTGGGTGATGAGTGTTTTGTTCAGAGCCTGTAATTCATAACAAAGGTGTTCAGCTGGGTTCAGGTCCACGATTATGCAGACCAGTCGACTTCTCTCACACCATTTCAAATATTAAGAAATAAGCATGTACTAATATCGATAAGAGCTTATTTTGACACCAGCCCAACACTAGGGCTCATTGTGGCTAAACAGAGGGGCAGGACCCAACAGGCCCATCCCCAGGAACTGCTTGAGGAAGCTGGTGACTGCGTTGTTGTCACATGTTTCCAAGTGGCATGGCAAAAAGGAAGCAAGGCTTGGCTCGTTGGTCTGGGGGTATGATTCTCGCTTTGGGTGCGAGAGGTCCCGGGTTCAAATCCCGGACGAGCCCGTATATAGCTTTGTTTCCTGATGCTGCTACACTGTGGAAAATTCATGTCAGTCTTGGCAGAACCATTGCTGCTCCATGGCCGGTTAGCTCAGTTGGTTAGAGCGTTGTGCTAATAACGCCAAGGTCGCGGGTTCGACCCCCGTACGAGCCACGGCTTTTCTCTACATTCTATTGCAGACTGCTATATTGCTGTGATTTGTCATGAATTTTCCTGCCTGACCAACCTGTCTTGCCGAAATAGCTCAGTTGGGAGAGCGTTAGACTGAAGATCTAAAGGTCCCTGGTTCGATCCCGGGTTTCGGCATTGCGGGCCGTTTCCTGTCAGTTTGGCTTGCTGTGGTTTTGCTGACGGTCCCTGTCCGAGTGTCCTTTTCTCTGTGACGCAGTGGGTCAGGCGCTCAGGCAAAGAGTGGTTCCATGGTGTAACGGTTAGCACTCTGGACTCTGAATCCAGCGATCCGAGTTCAAATCTCGGTGGGACCTGTAACACTTTTTGGGTATCCAAGGGAACAGTGTTTCTTACCCCAAAACAATCCCCACGCCCTTTAAGCCTTTCTACCAGAGCACTCAGGATGTAGACAAAAAATTAGTTAATTCAAGCAACATTGAGCACTTTTCCAGTTCTCCCTGGCGATGGACCAACAACGCACAAGTCGCCAAATTTCAGCAAACCTAAGGACGTTACAAGGAAGCAAATTAAACATGTACGAAAACTTAGGATAAATGAAAAATGCATTGACGTTTAGGACAAAAGAAACACGCAGCTCATGTGTACAGGCCAAAGGAAACACACAGCTCATGTGTACAATCTGACAGTGAAATGTATTTAAAAGACTTACCAGCAATGACAGGAAGACAAATGAACATTGAAAAAAATGATTCCAATTTTAAATCGCAACAAAATGCTCTAGGAATGTAAAGCTCCTGCTCCATGTTGCTTTGAGAAATAACATCCGTATAGGAGACGTTCATGTGTGTGCTCAGGTGTCATACTGAGGACCGACACTGGGACCTGTTGGCTTTTTGAGGCAAAACGTAAGAGCAGGACCCAATGTAAAGCTTCAAGCTTACGGTCTGTAACATCTGTGCAATTCACAACAAACCACAATCACGTGGAGAATGCGGGCATCGATCCCGCTACCTCTCGCATGCTAAGCGAGCGCTCCACCATTTGAGCTAATTCCCCTTACCCCTGCCTCTTGACTGCTTTGGCTTGTTGAAAGGTGGCTGCGACGTTGTGGGAAAGTGTTTGTGAGGGCGGCAGGGCTGGCACCAAACAAGTGGCTCGTTGGTCTAGGGGTATGATTCTCGCTTAGGGTGCGAGAGGTCCCGGGTTCAAATCCCGGACGAGCCCTCTTTAGACTGATCCCTATGAGCTTTAACACACAACACCGCTGTGTATGGCTATCCTGGCAGGAAAGTAATGTCAATGAGAAACCTGCAAAGGACGTCAGAGACCTCTCAGCGACACGTCCGCCTTTGGCCTTTCCAGGTCGAAACCATGTCCGAGGGGGTTCTTGTTTGTTAACCCCTAGACGATCCCCCTACCCTTTAAGCTTTCTACCGGAGGGCTTGCTGTTTTAACAAGCGATGAGTTAATTTCAAGCAACACAATTGACTCAACCCGAAAAATGACCCAGGCTATTCGACCTATTCCCTCCTGGCCGGGAGAAGCACATCATCCTGGCCACTGGGCCTGGGTAGGTACCCTGAGGTGCCTGGAGCTATGAGACTTAAATATACAACCAGGCTAGTGATGCATGGTGTACGGATGATTTATCGGAATTTTCTCCTAAAATCTAAAATCAACACTTGGAAAATGCGATAAAGACATGGCTTCTAAGATGTTACTTGACGTTACAACTTACACTAAGTATTGGGATGCCCCTTCTAATAAAGATGTTTGGGGTGACACAGTTGGCACCCCAAACAGAGCACAGCTGTCTCACAGCAAGAAGGTCCCCTGTTCAAGCCCTGGCTGGGTCAGGAGGCCTTTCTGTGTGGAGTTTACATGTTCTCCTTGAGTCAGCATGGAATTACTCTGGGCACTGCATTATTTGGTGTCCTTAAACAGTCCAGAAACAACACACACGTTGATCTATACACACACACAGAAACCGAGGGAAGGGCAATTTGACATCTCCAATTCACCTAACGTGCATTTCTGACTTTGCCAATAACCAGTTCTCACCATGAATATAGCCATAGATGCTGAACTGGTTTTAATAGTAAATTAACATATTTATCTATTCCACTTTCTCCAATCAATACAAATATAAATGCTATACCATACAGACCATGTCAAATAATTTTGTTTCCATTTATGTTGCAACAGTTTTGGAAAGGACTTTTTCTGTGCTGAAATGACTGTGGCCCTGTGAACAAATCATTGAAGGGTTTAGGTGATGAGTGTTTTGTTCAGAGCCTGTAATTCATAACAAAGGTGTTCAGCTGGGTTCAGGTCCACGATTATGCAGACCAGTCGACTTCTCTCACACCATTTCAAATATTAAGAAATAAGCATGTACTAATATCGATAAGAGCTTATTTTGACACCAGCCCAACACTAGGGCTCATTGTGGCTAAACAGAGGGGCAGGACCCAACAGGCCCATCCCCAGGAACTGCTTGAGGAAGCTGGTGACTGCGTTGTTGTCACATGTTTCCAAGTGGCATGGCAAAAAGGAAGCAAGGCTTGGTTCGTTGGTCTGGGGGTATGATTCTCGCTTTGGGTGCGAGAGGTCCCGGGTTCAAATCCCGGACGAGCCCGTATATAGCTTTGTTTCCTGATGCTGCTACACTGTGGAAAATTCATGTCAGTCTTGGCAGAACCATTGCTGCTCCATGGCCGGTTAGCTCAGTTGGTTAGAGCGTTGTGCTAATAACGCCAAGGTCGCGGGTTCGACCCCCGTACGAGCCACGGCTTTTCTCTACATTCTATTGCAGACTGCTATATTGCTGTGATTTGTCATGAATTTTCCTGCCTGACCAACCTGTCTTGCCGAAATAGCTCAGTTGGGAGAGCGTTAGACTGAAGATCTAAAGGTCCCTGGTTCGATCCCGGGTTTCGGCATTGCGGGCCGTTTCCTGTCAGTTTGGCTTGCTGTGGTTTTGCTGACGGTCCCTGTCCGAGTGTCCTTTTCTCTGTGACGCAGTGGGTCAGGCGCTCAGGCAAAGAGTGGTTCCATGGTGTAACGGTTAGCACTCTGGACTCTGAATCCAGCGATCCGAGTTCAAATCTCGGTGGGACCTGTAACACTTTTTGGGTATCCAAGGGAACAGTGTTTCTTACCCCAAAACAATCCCCACGCCCTTTAAGCCTTTCTACCAGAGCACTCAGGATGTAGACAAAAAATTAGTTAATTCAAGCAACATTGAGCACTTTTCCAGTTCTCCCTGGCGATGGACCAACAACGCACAAGTCGCCAAATTTCAGCAAACCTAAGGACGTTACAAGGAAGCAAATTAAACATGTACGAAAACTTAGGATAAATGAAAAATGCATTGACGTTTAGGACAAAAGAAACACGCAGCTCATGTGTACAGGCCAAAGGAAACACACAGCTCATGTGTACAATCTGACAGTGAAATGTATTTAAAAGACTTACCAGCAATGACAGGAAGACAAATGAACATTGAAAAAAATGATTCCAATTTTAAATCGCAACAAAATGCTCTAGGAATGTAAAGCTCCTGCTCCATGTTGCTTTGAGAAATAACATCCGTATAGGAGACGTTCATGTGTGTGCTCAGGTGTCATACTGAGGACCGACACTGGGACCTGTTGGCTTTTTGAGGCAAAACGTAAGAGCAGGACCCAATGTAAAGCTTCAAGCTTACGGTCTGTAACATCTGTGCAATTCACAACAAACCACAATCACGTGGAGAATGCGGGCATCGATCCCGCTACCTCTCGCATGCTAAGCGAGCGCTCCACCATTTGAGCTAATTCTCCTTACCCCTGCCTCTTGACTGCTTTGGCTTGTTGAAAGGTGGCTGCGACGTTGTGGGAAAGTGTTTGTGAGGGCGGCAGGGCTGGCACCAAACAAGTGGCTCGTTGGTCTAGGGGTATGATTCTCGCTTAGGGTGCGAGAGGTCCCGGGTTCAAATCCCGGACGAGCCCTCTTTAGACTGATCCCTATGAGCTTTAACACACAACACCGCTGTGTATGGCTATCCTGGCAGGAAAGTAATGTCAATGAGAAACCTGCAAAGGACGTCAGAGACCTCTCAGCGACACGTCCGCCTTTGGCCTTTCCAGGTCGAAACCATGTCCGAGGGGGTTCTTGTTTGTTAACCCCTAGACGATCCCCCTACCCTTTAAGCTTTCTACCGGAGGGCTTGCTGTTTTAACAAGCGATGAGTTAATTTCAAGCAACACAATTGACTCAACCCGAAAAATGACCCAGGCTATTCGACCTATTCCCTCCTGGCCGGGAGAAGCACATCATCCTGGCCACTGGGCCTGGGTAGGTACCCTGAGGTGCCTGGAGCTATGAGACTTAAATATACAACCAGGCTAGTGATGCATGGTGTCCAATTTAGTTTACGGATGATTTATCGGAATTTTCTCTTAAAATCTAAAATCAACACTTGGAAAATGCGATAAAGACATGGCTTCTAAGATGTTACTTGACGTTACAACTTACACTAAGTATTGGGATGCCCCTTCTAATAAAGATGTTTGGGGTGACACAGTTGGCACCCCAAACAGAGCACAGCTGTCTCACAGCTGTCTCACAGCAAGAAGGTCCCCTGTTCAAGCCCTGGCTGGGTCAGGAGGCCTTTCTGTGTGGAGTTTACATGTTCTCCTTGAGTCAGCATGGAATTACTCTGGGCACTGCATTATTTGGTGTCCTTAAACAGTCCAGAAACAACACACACGTTGATCTATACACACACACAGAAACCGAGGGAAGGGCAATTTGACATCTCCAATTCACCTAACGTGCATTTCTGACTTTGCCAATAACCAGTTCTCACCATGAATATAGCCATAGATGCTGAACTGGTTTTAATAGTAAATTAACATATTTATCTATTCCACTTTCTCCAATCAATACAAATATAAATGCTATACCATACAGACCATGTCAAATAATTTTGTTTCCATTTATGTTGCAACAGTTTTGGAAAGGACTTTTTCTGTGCTGAAATGACTGTGGCCCTGTGAACAAATCATTGAAGGGTTTAGGTGATGAGTGTTTTGTTCAGAGCCTGTAATTCATAACAAAGGTGTTCAGCTGGGTTCAGGTCCACGATTATGCAGACCAGTCGACTTCTCTCACACCATTTCAAATATTAAGAAATAAGCATGTACTAATATCGATAAGAGCTTATTTTGACACCAGCCCAACACTAGGGCTCATTGTGGCTAAACAGAGGAGCAGGACCCAACAGGCCCATCCCCAGGAACTGCTTGAGGAAGCTGGTGACTGCGTTGTTGTCACATGTTTCCCAGTGGCATGGCAAAAAGGAAGCAAGGCTTGGCTCGTTGGTCTAGGGGTATGATTCTCGCTTTGGGTGCGAGAGGTCCCGGGTTCAAATCCCGGACGAGCCCGTATATAGCTTTGTTTCTTGATGCTGCTACACTGTGGAAAATTCATGTCAGTCTTGGCAGAACCATTGCTGCTCCATGGCCGGTTAGCTCAGTTGGTTAGAGCGTGGTGCTAATAACGCCAAGGTCGCGGGTTCGACCCCCGTACGGGCCATGGCTTTTCTCTACATTCTATTGCAGACTGCTATATTGCTGTGATTTGTCATGAAAATTCCTGCCTGACCAACCTGTCTTGCCGAAATAGATCAGTTGGGAGAGCGTTAGACTGAAGATCTAAAGGTCCCTGGTTCGATCCCGGGTTTCGGCATTGCGGGCCGTTTCCTGTCAGTTTGGCTTGCTGTGGTTTTGCTGACGGTCCCTGTCCGAGTGTCCTTTTCTCTGTCACGCAGTGGGTCAGGCGCTCAGGCAAAGAGTGGTTCCATGGTGTAACGGTTAGCACTCTGGACTCTGAATCCAGCGATCCGAGTTCAAATCTCGGTGGGACCTGTAACACTTTTTGGGTATCCAAGGGAACAGTGTTTCTTACCCCAAAACAATCCCCACGCCCTTTAAGCCTTTCTACCAGAGCACTCAGGATGTAGACAAAAAATTAGTTAATTCAAGCAACATTGAGCACTTTTCCAGTTCTCCCTGGCGATGGGCCAACAACGCACAAGTCGCCAAATTTCAGCAAACCTAAGGACGTTACAAGGAAGCAAATTAAACATGTACGAAAACTTAGGATAAATGAAAAATGCATTGACGTTTAGGACAAAAGAAACACGCAGCTCATGTGTACAGGCCAAAGGAAACACACAGCTCATGTGTACAATCTGACAGTGAAATGTATTTAAAAGACTTACCAGCAATGACAGGAAGACAAATGAACATTGAAAAAAATGATTCCAATTTTAAATCGCAACAAAATGCTCTAGGAATGTAAAGCTCCTGCTCCATGTTGCTTTGAGAAATAACATCCGTATAGGAGACGTTCATGTGTGTGCTCAGGTGTCATACTGAGGACCGACACTGGGACCTGTTGGCTTTTTGAGGCAAAACGTAAGAGCAGGACCCAATGTAAAGCTTCACGCTTACGGTCTGTAACATCAGTGCAATTCACAACAAACCACAATCACGTGGAGAATCCGGGCATTGATCCCGCTACCTCTCGCATGCTAAGCGAGCGCTCTACCATTTGAGCTAATTCCCCTTACCCCTGCCTCTTGACTGCTTTGGCTTGTTGAAAGGTGGCTGCGACGTTGTGGGAAAGTGTTTGTGAGGGCGGCAGGGCTGGCACCAAACAAGTGGCTCGTTGGTCTAGGGGTATGATTCTCGCTTAGGGTGCGAGAGGTCCCGGGTTCAAATCCCGGACGAGCCCTCTTTAGACTGATCCCTATGAGCTTTAACACACAACACCGCTGTGTATGGCAATCCTGTCAGGAAAGTAATGTCAACGAGAAACCTGCAAAGGACGTCAGAGACCTCTCAGCGACGCGTCCGCCTTTGGCCTTTCCAGGTCGAAACCATGTCCGAGGGGGTCCTTGTTTGTTAACCCCTAGACGATCCCCCTACCCTTTAAGCTTTCTACCGGAGGGCTTGCTGTTTTAACAAGCGATGAGTTAATTTCAAGCAACACAATTGACTCAACCCGAAAAATGACCCAGGCTATTCGACCTACTCCCTCCTGGCCGGGAGAAGCACATCATCCTGGCCACTGGGCCTGGGTAGGTATCCTGAGGTGCCTGGAGCTATGAGACTTAAATATACAACCAGGCTAGTGATGCATGGTGTCCAATTTAGTTTACGGATGATTTATCGGAATTTTCTCCTAAAATCTAAAATCAACACTTGGAAAATGCGATAAAGACATGGCTTCTAAGATGTTACTTGACGTTACAACTTACACTAAGTATTGGGATGCCCCTTCTAATAAAGATGTTTGGGGTGACACAGTTGGCACCCCAAACAGAGCACAGCTGTCTCACAGCAAGAAGGTCCCCTGTTCAAGCCCTGGCTGGGTCAGGAGGCCTTTCTGTGTGGAGTTTACATGTTCTCCTTGAGTCAGCATGGAATTACTCTGGGCACTGCATTATTTGGTGTCCTTAAACAGTCCAGAAACAAAACACACGTTGATCTATACACACACACAGAAACCGAGGGAAGGGCAATTTGACATCTCCAATTCACCTAACGTGCATTTCTGACTTTGCCAATAACCAGTTCTCACCATGAATATAGCCATAGATGCTGAACTGGTTTTAATAGTAAATTAACATATTTATCTATTCCACTTTCTCCAATCAATACAAATATAAATGCTATACCATACAGACCATGTCAAATAATTTTGTTTCCATTTATGTTGCAACAGTTTTGGAAAGGACTTTTTCTGTGCTGAAATGACTGTGGCCCTGTGAACAAATCATTGAAGGGTTTGGGTGATGAGTGTTTTGTTCAGAGCCTGTAATTCATAACAAAGGTGTTCAGCTGGGTTCAGGTCCACGATTATGCAGACCAGTCGACTTCTCTCACACCATTTCAAATATTAAGAAATAAGCATGTACTAATATCGATAAGAGCTTATTTTGACACCAGCCCAACACTAGGGCTCATTGTGGCTAAACAGAGGAGCAGGACCCAACAGGCCCATCCCCAGGAACTGCTTGAGGAAGCTGGTGACTGCGTTGTTGTCACATGTTTGCCAGTGGCATGGCAAAAAGGAAGCAAGGCTTGGCTCGTTGGTCTAGGGGTATGATTCTCGCTTTGGGTGCGAGAGGTCCCGGGTTCAAATCCCGGACGAGCCCGTATATAGCTTTGTTTCTTGATGCTGCTACACTGTGGAAAATTCATGTCAGTCTTGGCAGAACCATTGGTGCTCCATGGCCGGTTAGCTCAGTTGGTTAGAGCGTGGTGCTAATAACGCCAAGGTCGCGGGTTCGACCCCCGTACGGGCCACGGCTTTTCTCTACATTCTATTGCAGACTGCTATATTGCTGTGATTTGTCATGAAAATTCCTGCCTGACCAACCTGTCTTGCCGAAATAGCTCAGTTGGGAGAGCGTTAGACTGAAGATCTAAAGGTCCCTGGTTCGATCCCGGGTTTCGGCATTGCGGGCCGTATCCTGTCAGTTTGGCTTGCTGTGGTTTTGCTGACGGTCCCTGTCCGAGTGTCCTTTTCTCTGTGACGCAGTGGGTCAGGCGCTCAGGCAAAGAGTGGTTCCATGGTGTAACGGTTAGCACTCTGGACTCTGAATCCAGCGATCCGAGTTCAAATCTCGGTGGGACCTGTAACACTTTTTGGGTATCCAACGGAACAGTGTTTCTTACCCCAAAACAATCCCCACGCCCTTTAAGCCTTTCTACCAGAGCACTCAGGATGTAGACAAAAAATTAGTTAATTCAAGCAACATTGAGCACTTTTCCAGTTCTCCCTGGCGATGGGCCAACAACGCACAAGTCGCCAAATTTCAGCAAACCTAAGGACGTTACAAGGAAGCAAATTAAACATGTACGAAAACTTAGGATAAATGAAAAATGCATTGACGTTTAGGACAAAAGAAACACGCAGCTCATGTGTACAGGCCAAAGGAAACACACAGCTCATGTGTACAATCTGACAGTGAAATGTATTTAAAAGACTTACCAGCAATGACAAGAAGACAAATGAACATTGAAAAAAATGATTCCAATTTTAAATCGCAACAAAATGCTCTAGGAATGTAAAGCTCCTGCTCCATGTTGCTTTGAGAAATAACATCCGTATAGGAGACGTTCATGTGTGTGCTCAGGTGTCATAATGAGGACCGACACTGGGACCTGTTGGCTTTTTGAGGCAAAACGTAAGAGCAGGACCCAATGTAAAGCTTCACGCTTACGGTCTGTAACATCAGTGCAATTCACAACCAACCACAATCACGTGGAGAATGCGGGCATCGATCCCGCTACCTCTCGCATGCTAAGCGAGGGCTCTACCATTTGAGCTAATTCCCCTTACCCCTGCCTCTTGACTGCTTTGGCTTGTTGAAAGGTGGCTGCGACGTTGTGGGAAAGTGTTTGTGAGGGCGGCAGGGCTGGCACCAAACAAGTGGCTCGTTGGTCTAGGGGTATGATTCTCGCTTAGGGTGCGAGAGGTCCCCGGTTCAAATCCCGGACGAGCCCTCTTTAGACTGATCCCTATGAGCTTTAACACACAACACTGCTGTGTATGGCAAACCTGGCAGAAAAGTAATGTCAACGAGAAACCTGCAATGGACGTCAGAGACCTCTCAGCGACGCGTCCGCCTTTGGCCTTTCCAGGTCGAAACCATGTCCGAGGGGGTCCTTGTTTGTTAACCCCTAGACGATCCCCCTACCCTTTAAGCTTTCTACAGGAGGGCTTGCTGTTTTAACAAGCGATGAGTTAATTTCAAGCAACACAATTGACTCAACCCGAAAAATGACCCAGGCTATTCGACCTACTCCCTCCTGGCCGGGAGAAGCACATCATCCTGGCCACTGGGCCTGGGTAGGTACCCTGAGGTGCCTGGAGCTATGAGACTTAAATATACAACCAGGCTAGTGATGCATGGTGTCCAATTTAGTTTACGGATGATTTATCGGAATTTTCTCCTAAAATCTAAAATCAACACTTGGAAAATGCGATAAAGACATGGCTTCTAAGATGTTACTTGACGTTACAACTTACACTAAGTATTGGGATGCCCCTTCTAATAAAGATGTTTGGGGTGACACAGTTGGCACCCCAATCAGAGCACAGCTGTCTCACAGCAAGAAGGTCCCCTGTTCAAGCCCTGGCTGGGACAGGAGGCCTTTCTGTGTGGAGTTTACATGTTCTCCTTGAGTCAGCATGGAATTACTCTGGGCACTGCATTATTTGGTGTTCTTAAACAGTCCAGAAACAACACACACGTTGATCTATACACACACACAGAAACCGAGGGAAGGGCAATTTGACATCTCCAATTCACCTAACGTGCATTTCTGACTTTGCCAATAACCAGTTCTCACCATGAATATAGCCATAGATGCTGAACTGGTTTTAATAGTAAATTAACATATTTATCTATTCCACTTTCTCCAATCAATACAAATATAAATGCTATACCATACAGACCATGTCAAAAAATTTTGTTTCCATTTATGTTGCAACAGTTTTGGAAAGGACTTTTTCTGTGCTGAAATGACTGTGGCCCTGTGAACAAATCATTGAAGGGTTTGGGTGATGAGTGTTTTGTTCAGAGCCTGTAATTCATAACAAAGGTGTTCAGCTGGGTTCAGGTCCACGATTATGCAGACCAGTCGACTTCTCTCACACCATTTCAAATATTAAGAAATAAGCATGTACTAATATCGATAAGAGCTTATTTTGACACCAGCCCAACACTAGGGCTCATTGTGGCTAAACAGAGGAGCAGGACCCAACAGGCCCATCCCCAGGAACTGCTTGAGGAAGCTGGTGACTGCGTTGTTGTCACATGTTTCCCAGTGGCATGGCAAAAAGGAAGCAAGGCTTGGCTCGTTGGTCTGGGGGTATGATTCTCGCTTTGGGTGCGAGAGGTCCCGGGTTCAAATCCCGGACGAGCCCGTATATAACTTTGTTTCTTGATGCTGCTACACTGTGGAAAATTCATGTCAGTCTTGGCAGAACCATTGGTGCTCCATGGCCGGTTAGCTCAGTTGGTTAGAGCGTGGTGCTAATAACGCCAAGGTCGCGGGTTCGACCCCCGTACGGGCCACGGCTTTTCTCTACATTCTATTGCAGACTGCTATATTGCTGTGATTTGTCATGAAAATTCCTGCCTGACCAACCTGTCTTGCCGAAATAGCTCAGTTGGGAGAGCGTTAGACTGAAGATCTAAAGGTCCCTGGTTCGATCCCGGGTTTCGGCATTGCGGGCCGTATCCTGTCAGTTTGGCTTGCTGTGGTTTTGCTGACGGTCCCTGTCCGAGTGTCCTTTTCTCTGTGACGCAGTGGGTCAGGCGCTCAGGCAAAGAGTGGTTCCATGGTGTAACGGTTAGCACTCTGGACTCTGAATCCAGCGATCCGAGTTCAAATCTCGGTGGGACCTGTAACCCTTTTTGGGTATCCAAGGGAACAGTGTTTCTTACCCCAAAACAATCCCCACGCCCTTTAAGCCTTTCTACCAGAGCACTCAGGATGTAGACAAAAAATTAGTTAATTCAAGCAACATTGAGCACTTTTCCAGTTCTCCCTGGCGATGGGCCAACAACGCACAAGTCGCCAAATTTCAGCAAACCTAAGGACGTTACAAGGAAGCAAATTAAACATGTACGAAAACTTAGGATAAATGAAAAATGCCTTGACGTTTAGGACAAAAGAAACACGCAGCTCATGTGTACAGGCCAAAGGAAACATACAGCTCATGTGTACAATCTGACAGTGAAATGTATTTAAAAGACTTACCAGCAATGACAGGAAGACAAATGAACATTGAAAAAAATGATTCCAATTTTAAATCGCAACAAAATGCTCTAGGAATGTAAAGCTCCTGCTCCAAGTTGCTTTGAGAAATAACATCCGTATAGGAGACGTTCATGTGTGTGCTCAGGTGTCATAATGAGGACCGACACTGGGACCTGTTGGCTTTTTGAGGCAAAACGTAAGAGCAGGACCCAATGTAAAGCTTCACGCTTACGGTCTGTAACATCAGTGCAATTCACAACAAACCACAATCACGTGGAGAATGCGGGCATCGATCCCGCTACCTCTCGCATGCTAAGCGAGCGCTCTATCATTTGAGCTAATTCCCCTTACCCCTGCCTCTTGACTGCTTTGGCTTGTTGAAAGGTGGCTGCGACGTTGTGGGAAAGTGTTTGTGAGGGCGGCAGGGCTGGCACCAAACAAGTGGCTCGTTGGTCTAGGGGTATGATTCTCGCTTAGGGTGCGAGAGGTCCCGGGTTCAAATCCCGGACGAGCCCTCTTTAGACTGATCCCTATGAGCTTTAACACACAACACCGCTGTGTATGGCAATCCTGGCAGGAAAGTAATGTCAACGAGAAACCTGCAAAGGACGTCAGAGACCTCTCAGCGACGCGTCCGCCTTTGGCCTTTCCAGGTCGAAACCATGTCCGAGGGGGTCCTTGTTTGTTAACCCCTAGACGATCCCCCTACCCTTTAAGCTTTCTACCGGAGGGCTTGCTGTTTTAACAAGCGATGAGTTAATTTCAAGCAACACAATTGACTCAACCCGAAAAATGACCCAGGCTATTCGACCTACTCCCTCCTGGCCGGGAGAAGCACATCATCCTGGCCACTGGGCCTGGGTAGGAACCCTGAGGTGCCTGGAGCTATGAGACTTAAATATACAACCAGGCTAGTGATGCATGGTGTCCAATTTAGTTTACGGATGATTTATCGGAATTTTCTCCTAAAATCTAAAATCAACACTTGGAAAAGGCGATAAAGACATGGCTTCTAAGATGTTACTTGACGTTACAACTTACACTAAGTATTGGGATGCCCCTTCTAAAAAAGATGTTTGGGGTGACACAGTTGGCACCCCAAACAGAGCACAGCTGTCTCAAAGCAAGAAGGTCCCCTGTTCAAGCCCTGGCTGGGTCAGGAGGCCTTTCTGTGTGGAGATTACATGTTCTCCTTAAGTCAGCATGGAATTACTCTGGGCACTGCATTATTTGGTGTCCTTAAACAGTCCAGAAACAACACACACGTTGATCTATACACACACACAGAAACCGAGGGAAGGGCAATTTGACATCTCCAATTCACCTAACGTGCATTTCTGACTTTGCCAATAACCAGTTCTCACCATGAATATAGCCATAGATGCTGAACTGGTTTTAATAGTAAATTAACATATTTATCTATTCCACTTTCTCCAATCAATACAAATATAAATGCTATACCATACAGACCATGTCAAATAATTTTGTTTCCATTTATGTTGCAACAGTTTTGGAAAGGACTTTTTCTGTGCTGAAATGACTGTGGCCCTGTGAACAAATCATTGAAGGGTTTGGGTGATGAGTGTTTTGTTCAGAGCCTGTAATTCATAACAAAGGTGTTCAGCTGGGTTCAGGTCCACGATTATGCAGACCAGTCGACTTCTCTCACACCATTTCAAATATTAAGAAATAAGCATGTACTAATATCGATAAGAGCTTATTTTGACACCAGCCCAACACTAGGGCTCATTGTGGCTAAACAGAGGAGCAGGACCCAACAGGCCCATCCCCAGGAACTGCTTGAGGAAGCTGGTGACTGCGTTGTTGTCACATGTTTCCCAGTGGCATGGCAAAAAGGAAGCAAGGCTTGGCTCGTTGGTCTAGGGGTATGATTCTCGCTTTGGGTGCGAGAGGTCCTGGGTTCAAATCTCGGACGAGCCCGTATATAGCTTTGTTTCTTGATGCTGCTACACTGTGGAAAATTCATGTCAGTCTTGGCAGAACCATTGGTGCTCCATGGCCGGTTAGCTCAGTTGGTTAGAGCGTGGTGCTAATAACGCCAAGGTCGCGGGTTCGACCCCCGTACGGGCCACGGCTTTTCTCTACATTCTATTGCAGACTGCTATATTGCTGTGATTTGTCATGAAAATTCCTGCCTGACCAACCTGTCTTGCCGAAATAGCTCAGTTGGGAGAGCGTTAGACTGAAGATCTAAAGGTCCCTGGTTCGATCCCGGGTTTCGGCATTGCGGGCCGTTTCCTGTCAGTTTGGCTTGCTGTGGTTTTGCTGACGGTCCCTGTCCGAGTGTCCTTTTCTCTGTGACGCAGTGGGTCAGGCGCTCAGGCAAAGAGTGGTTCCATGGTGTAACGGTTAGCACTCTGGACTCTGAATCCAGCGATCCGAGTTCAAATCTCGGTGGGACCTGTAACACTTTTTGGGTATCCAAGGGAACAGTGTTTCTTACCCCAAAACAATCCCCACGCCCTTTAAGCCTTTCTACCAGAGCACTCAGGATGTAGACAAAAAATTAGTTAATTCAAGCGACATTGAGCACTTTTCCAGTTCTCCCTGGCGATGGGCCAACAACGCACAAGTCGCCAAATTTCAGCAAACCTAAGGACGTTACAAGGAAGCAAATTAAACATGTACGAAAACTTAGGATAAATGAAAAATGCATTGACGTTTAGGACAAAAGAAACACGCAGCTCATGTGTACAGGCCAAAGGAAACACACAGCTCATGTGTACAATCTGACAGTGAAATGTATTTAAAAGACTTACCAGCAATGACAGGAAGACAAATGAACATTGAAAAAAATGATTCCAATTTTAAATCGCAACAAAATGCTCTAGGAATGTAAAGCTCCTGCTCCATGTTGCTTTGAGAAATAACATCCATATAGGAGACGTTCATGTGTGTGCTCAGGTGTCATACTGAAGACCGACACTGGGACCTGTTGGCTTTTTGAGGCAAAACGTAAGAGCAGGACCCAATGTAAAGCTTCACGCTTACGGTCTGTAACATCAGTGCTATTCACAACAAACCACAATCACGTGGAGAATGCGGGCATCGATCCCGCTACCTCTCGCATGCTAAGCGAGCGCTCTACCATTTGAGCTTATTCCCCTTACCCCTGCCTCTTGACTGCTTTGGCTTGTTGAAAGGTGGCTGCGACGTTGTGGGAAAGTGTTTGTGAGGGCGGCAGGGCTGGCACCAAAACAAGTGGCTCGTTGGTCTAGGGGTATGATTCTCGCTTAGGGTGCGAGAGGTCCCGGGTTCAAATCCCGGACGAGCCCTCTTTAGACTGATCCCTATGAGCTTTAACACACAACACCGTAATGTCAACAACCGACTGCGTTGTTGTCACATGTTTCCCAGTGGCATGGCAAAAAGGAAGCAAGGCTAGGCTCGTTGGTCTAGGGGTATGATTCTCGCTTTGGGTGCGAGAGGTCCCGGGTTCAAATCTCGGACGAGCCCGTATATAGCTTTGTTTCTTGATGCTGCTACACTGTGGAAAATTCATGTCAGTCTTGGCAGAACCATTGGTGCTCCATGGCCGGTTAGCTCAGTTGGTTAGAGCGTGGTGCTAATAACGCCAAGGTCGCGGGTTCGACCCCCGTACGGGCCACGGCTTTTCTCTACATTCTATTGCAGACTGCTATATTGCTGTGATTTGTCATGAAAATTCCTGCCTGACCAACCTGTCTTGCCGAAATAGCTCAGTTGGGAGAGCGTTAGACTGAAGATCTAAAGGTCCCTGGTTCGATCCCGGGTTTCGGCATTGCGGGCCGTTTCCTGTCAGTTTGGCTTGCTGTGGTTTTGCTGACGGTCCCTGTCCGAGTGTCCTTTTCTCTGTGACGCAGTGGGTCAGGCGCTCAGGCAAAGAGTGGTTCCATGGTGTAACGGTTAGCACTCTGGACTCTGAATCCAGCGATCCGAGTTCAAATCTCGGTGGGACCTGTAACACTTTTTGGGTATCCAAGGGAACAGTGTTTCTTACCCCAAAACAATCCCCACGCCCTTTAAGCCTTTCTACCAGAGCACTCAGGATGTAGACAAAAAATTAGTTAATTCAAGCAACATTGAGCACTTTTCCAGTTCTCCCTGGCGATGGGCCAACAACGCACAAGTCGCCAAATTTCAGCAAACCTAAGGACGTTACAAGGAAGCAAATTAAACATGTACGAAAACTTAGGATAAATGAAAAATGCATTGACGTTTAGGACAAAAGAAACACGCAGCTCATGTGTACAGGCCAAAGGAAACACACAGCTCATGTGTACAATCTGACAGTGAAATGTATTTAAAAGACTTACCAGCAATGACAGGAAGACAAATGAACATTGAAAAAAATGATTCCAATTTTAAATCGCAACAAAATGCTCTAGGAATGTAAAGCTCCTGCTCCATGTTGCTTTGAGAAATAACATCCATATAGGAGACGTTCATGTGTGTGCTCAGGTGTCATACTGAGGACCGACACTGGGACCTGTTGGCTTTTTGAGGCAAAACGTAAGAGCAGGACCCAATGTAAAGCTTCACGCTTACGGTCTGTAACATCAGTGCAATTCACAACAAACCACAATCACGTGGAGAATGCGGGCATCGATCCCGCTACCTCTCGCATGCTAAGCGAGCACTCTACCATTTGAGCTAATTCCCCTTACCCCTGCCTCTTGACTGCTTTGGCTTGTTGAAAGGTGGCTGCGACGTTGTGGGAAAGTGTTTGTGAGGGCGGCAGGGCTGGCACCAAACAAGTGGCTCGTTGGTCTAGGGGTATGATTCTCGCTTAGGGTGCGAGAGGTCCCGGGTTCAAATCCCGGACGAGCCCTCTTTAGACTGATCCCTATGAGCTTTAACACACAACACCGCTGTGTATGGCAATCCTGGCAGGAAAGTAATGTCAACGAGAAACCTGCAAAGGACGTCAGAGACCTCTCAGCGACGCTTCCGCCTTTGGCCTTTCCAGGTCGAAACCATGTCCGAGGGGGTCCTTGTTTGTTAACCCCTAGACGATCCCCCTACCCTTTAAGCTTTCTACCGGAGGGCTTGCTGTTTTAACAAGCGATGAGTTAATTTCAAGCAACACAATTGACTCAACCCGAAAAATGACCCAGGCTATTCGACCTACTCCCTCCTGGCCGGGAGAAGCACATCATCCTGGCCACTGGGCCTGGGTAGGTACCCTGAGGTGCCTGGAGCTATGAGACTTAAATATACAACCAGGCTAGTGATGCATGGTGTCCAATTTAGTTTACGGATGATTTATCGGAATTTTCTCCTAAAATCTAAAATCAACACTTGGAAAATGCGATAAAGACATGGCTTCTAAGATGTTACTTGACGTTACAACTTACACTAAGTATTGGGATGCCCCTTCTAATAAAGATGTTTGGGGTGACACAGTTGGCACCCCAAACAGAGCACAGCTGTCTCACAGCAAGAAGGTCCCCTGTTCAAGCCCTGGCTGGGTCAGGAGGCCTTTCTGTGTGGAGTTTACATGTTCTCCTTGAGTCAGCATGGAATTACTCTGGGCACTGCATTATTTGGTGTCCTTAAACAGTCCAGAAACAACACACACGTTGATCTATACACACACACAGAAACCGAGGGAAGGGCAATTTGACATCTCCAATTCACCTAACGTGCATTTCTGACTTTGCCAATAACCAGTTTTCACCATGAATATAGCCATAGATGCTGAACTGGTTTTAATAGTAAATTAACATATTTATCTATTCCACTTTCTCCAATCAATACAAATATAAATGCTATACCATACAGACCATGTCAAATAATTTTGTTTCCATTTATGTTGCAACAGTTTTGGAAAGGACTTTTTCTGTGCTGAAATGACTGTGGCCCTGTGAACAAATCATTGAAGGGTTTGGGTGATGAGTGTTTTGTTCAGAGCCTGTAATTCATAACAAAGGTGTTCAGCTGGGTTCAGGTCCACGATTATGCAGACCAGTCGACTTCTCTCACACCATTTCAAATATTAAGAAATAAGCATGTACTAATATCGATAAGAGCTTATTTTGACACCAGCCCAACACTAGGGCTCATTGTGGCTAAACAGAAGAGCAGGACCCAACAGGCCCATCCCCAGGAACTGCTTGAGGAAGCTGGTGACTGCAGTTGTTGTCACATGTTTCCCAGTGGCATGGCAAAAAGGAAGCAAGGCTTGGCTCGTTGGTCAAGGGGATGATTCTCGCTTTGGGTGCGAGAGGTCCCGGGTTCAAATCCCGGACGAGCCCGTATATAGCTTTGTTTCTTGATGCTGCTACACTGTGGAAAATTCATGTCAGTCTTGGCAGAACCATTGCTGCTTCATGGCCGGTTAGCTCAGTTGGTTAGAGCGTGGTGCTAATAACGGCAAGGTCGCGGGTTGGACCCCCGTACGGGCCACGGCTTTTCTCTACATTATATTGCAGACTGCTATATTGCTGTGATTTGTCATGAAAGATCCTGCCTGACCAATCTGTCTTGCCGAAATAGCTCAGTTGGGAGAGCGTTAGACTGAAGATCTAAAGGTCCCTGGTTCGATCCCTGGTTTCGGCATTGCGGGACGTTTCCTGTCAGTTTGGCTTGCTGTGGTTTTGCTGACGGTCCCTGTCCGAGTGTCCTTTTCTCTGTGACGCAGTGGGTCAGGCGCTCAGGCAAAGAGTGGTTCCATGGTGTAACGGTTAGCACTCTGGACTCTGAATCCAGCGATCCGAGTTCAAATCTCGGTGGGACCTGTAACACTTTTTGGGTATCCAAGGGAACAGTGTTTCTTACCCCAAAACAATCCCCACGCCCTTTAAGCCTTTCTACCAGAGCACTCAGGATGTAGACAAAAAATTAGTTAATTCAAGCAACATTGAGCACTTTTCCAGTTCTCCCTGGCGATGGGCCAACAACGCACAAGTCGCCAAATTTCAGCAAACCTAAGGAAGTTACAAGGAAGCAAATTAAACATGTACGAAAACTTAGGATAAATGAAAAATGCATTGAGGTTTAGGACAAAAGAAACACGCAGCTAATGTGTACAGGCCAAAGGAAACACACAGCTCATGTGTACAATCTGACAGTGAAATGTATTTAAAAGACTTACCAGCAATGACAGGAAGACAAATGAACATTGAAAAAAATGATTCCAATTTTAAATCGCAACAAAATGCTCTAGGAATGTAAAGCTCCTGCTCCATGTTGCTTTGAGAAATAACATCCGTATAGGAGACATTCATGTGTGTGCTCAGGTGTCATACTGAGGACCGACACTGGGACCTGTTGGCTTTTTGAGGCAAAACGTAAGAGCAGGACCCAATGTAAAGCTTCACGCTTACGGTCTGTAACATCAGTGCAATTCACAACAAACCACAATCACGTGGAGAATGCGGGCATCAATCCCGCTACCTCTCGCATGCTAAGCGAGCGCTCTACCATTTGAGCTAATTCCCCTTACCCCTGCCTCTTGACTGCTTTGGCTTGTTGAAAGGTGGCTGCGACGTTGTGGGAAAGTGTTTGTGAGGGCGGCAGGGCTGGCACCAAACAAGTGGCTCGTTGGTCTAGGGGTATGATTCTCGCTTAGGGTGCGAGAGGTCCTGGGTTCAAATCCCGGACGAGCCCTCTTTAGACTGATCCCTATGAGCTTTAACACACAACACCGCTGTGTATGGCAATCCTGGCAGGAAAGTAATGTCAACGAGAAACCTGCAAAGGACGTCAGAGACCTCTCAGCGACGCGTCCGCCTTTGGCCTTTCCAGGTCGAAACCATGTCCGAAGGGGTCCTTGTTTGTTAACCCCTAGACGATCCCCCTACCCTTTAAGCTTTCTACCGGAGGGCTTGCTGTTTTAACAAGCGATGAGTTAATTTCAAGCAACACAATTGACTCAACCCGAAAAATGACCCAGGCTATTCGACCTACTCCCTCCTGGCCGGGAGAAGCACATCATCCTGGCCACTGGGCCTGGGTAGGTACCCTGAGGTGCCTGGAGCTATGAGACTTAAATATACAACCAGGCTAGTGATGCATGGTGTACGGATGATTTATCGGAATTTTCTCCTAAAATCTAAAATCAACACTTGGAAAATGCGATAAAGACATGGCTTCTAAGATGTTACTTGACGTTACAACTTACACTAAGTATTGGGATGCCCCTTCCAATAAAGATGTTTGGGGTGACACAGTTGGCACCCCAAACAGAGCACAGCTGTCTCACAGCAAGAAGGTCCCCTGTTCAAGCCCTGGCTG
The DNA here is from genome assembly GCF_030506205.2 of Paramisgurnus dabryanus. Classification (NCBI taxonomy): domain Eukaryota; kingdom Metazoa; phylum Chordata; class Actinopteri; order Cypriniformes; family Cobitidae; genus Paramisgurnus; species Paramisgurnus dabryanus. Next base: position 32,514,894 of record NC_133355.1, on the reverse strand, counting down.
GGTCAGGAGGCCTTTCTGTGTGGAGTTTACATGTTCTCCTTGAGTCAGCATGGAATTACTCTGGGCACTGCATTATTTGGTGTCCTTAAACAGTCCAGAAAGTACACACACACAGAAACCGAGGGAAGGGCAATTTGACATCTCCAATTCACCTAACGTGCATTTCTGACTTTGCCAATAACCAGTTCTCACCATGAATATAGCCATAGATGCTGAACTGGTTTTAATAGTAAATTAACATATTTATCTATTCCACTTTCTCCAGTCAATACAAATATAAATGCTATACCATACAGACCATGTCAAATAATTTTGTTTCCATTTATGTTGCAACAGTTTTGGAAAGGACTTTTTCTGTGCTGAAATGACTGTGGCCCTGTGAACAAATCATTGAAGGGTTTGGGTGATGAGTGTTTTGTTCAGAGCCTGTAATTCATAACAAAGGTGTTCAGCTGGGTTCAGGTCCACGATTATGCAGACCAGTCGACTTCTCTCACACCATTTCAAATATTAAGAAATAAGCATGTACTAATATCGATAAGAGCTTATTTTGACACCAGCCCAACACTAGGGCTCATTGTGGCTAAACAGAGGAGCAGGACCCAACAGGCCCATCCCCAGGAACTGCTTGAGGAAGCTGGTGACTGCGTTGTTGTCACATGTTTCCCAGTGGCATGGGAAAAAGGAAGCAAGGCTTGGCTCGTTGGTCTAGGGGTATGATTCTCGCTTTGGGTGCGAGAGGTCCCGGGTTCAAATCCCGGACGAGCCCGTATATAGCTTTGTTTCTTGATGCTGCTACACTGTGGAAAATTCATGTCAGTCTTGGCAGAACCATTACTGCTCCATGGCCGGTTAGCTCAGTTGGTTAGAGCGTGGTGCTAATAACGCCAAGGTCGGGGGTTCGACCCCCGTACGGGCCACGGCTTTTCTCTACATTCTATTGCAGACTGCTATATTGCTGTGATTTGTCATGAAAGATCCTGCCGGACCAACCTGTCTTGCCGAAATAGCTCAGATGGGAGAGCGTTAGACTGAAGATCTAAAGGTCCCTGGTTCGATCCCGGGTTTCGGCGTTGCGGGCCGTTTCCTGTCAGTTTGGCTTGCTGTGGTTTTGCTGACGGTCCCTGTCCGAGTGTCCTTTTCTCTGTGACGCAGTGGGTCAGGCGCTCAGGCAAAGAGTGGTTCCATGGTGTAACGGTTAGCACTCTGGACTCTGAATCCAGCGATCCGAGTTCAAATCTCGGTGGGACCTGTAACGCTTTTTGGGTATCCAAGGGAACAGTGTTTCTTACCCCAAAACAATCCCCACGCCCTTTAAGCCTTTCTACCAGAGCACTCAGGATGTAGACAAAAAATTAGTTAATTCAAGCAACATTGAGCACTTTTCCAGTTCTCCCTGGCGATGGGCCAACAACGCACAAGTCGCCAAATTTCAGCAAACCTAAGGAAGTTACAAGGAAGCAAATTAAACATGTACGAAAACTTAGGATAAATGAAAAATGCATTGAGGTTTAGGACAAAAGAAACACGCAGCTCATGTGTACAGGCCAAAGGAAACACACAGCTCATGTGTACAATCTGACAGTGAAATGTATTTAAAAGACTTACCAGCAATGACAGGAAGACAAATGAACATTGAAAAAAATGATTCCAATTTTAAATCGCAACAAAATGCTCTAGGAATGTAAAGCTCCTGCTCCATGTTGCTTTGAGAAATAACATCCGTATAGGAGACGTTCATGTGTGTGCTCAGGTGTCATACTGAGGACCGACACTGGGACCTGTTGGCTTTTTGAGGCAAAACGTAAGAGCAGGACCCAATGTAAAGCTTCACGCTTACGGTCTGTAACATCAGTGCAATTCACAACAAACCACAATCACGTGGAGAATGGGGGCATCGATCCCGCTACCTCTCGCATGCTAAGCGAGCGCTCTACCATTTGAGCTAATTCCCCTTACCCCTGCCTCTTGACTGCTTTGGCTTGTTGAAAGGTGGCTGCGACGTTGTGGGAAAGTGTTTGTGAGGGCGGCAGGGCTGGCACCAAACAAGTGGCTCGTTGGTCTAGGGGTATGATTCTCGCTTAGGGTGCGAGAGGTCCCGGGTTCAAATCCCGGACGAGCCCTCTTTAGACTGATCCCTATGAGCTTTAACACACAACACCGCTGTGCCCTGCACATTTTGCATGTCTCCCTTATCTAACACACCTGGGGCCGTATTCACAAAGCATTTTATCTTATCACTAAGAGTACTCCTAAATCGCACTAAAAGATTTTAGCTAGGAGTTTTCTCTTAAAAGTTATTCACAACGCCTTTCAGACCTACTTTTAGTAAGGAAAAATGATAACTCCTAAACTAAGAGTGAGTCTTCGTTGCTACGGATGACGTCAATTCTCATGCACGAGCTGCCTCGCAATGACCACGGTGATTGGTTGTTAGATGACAGGGCTGTCATGCGGAACATAACACAGACGCACCAAATCATGGAATTACAATATCGAAATATGTCTGTGTCCTATACAAAATAATAATTATAGTAATGCCATCGAAATGCACATATAAAAGAAAAGTCGTGAATTAAATTAAATTAAATCAAGCCTAATACAAATGAAAACCGCCAATTGCCTAATAATAAAACGACATTACATGAACACTTGCTTGATTAATGTACATCCTATTAGCCTAAATAGACTACTTAAAGCAAGGAAATGTTGCCCATATTAAAGAAGCCTGCCTAATGTAATAAATAAATGATGGTGGAACTCGCCAAAACGAAAAAGAAAGCCCAAATGGATGCAGGATCAGTTACTGCTACTGGCCCAGTTGGTGCTGGACAAAAGAAACGTAATAAAAGGGAAATTCGGCACTGAGATATCAAGCAAAACTAAGCGTGAGACATGCGAGAAAGTGATGCGCGGGTCAATGTACAAAACAACTGGCACCCGACCAACGTTTTCAACTAACCCGCTCGCAACTCGGACCGCAAAAAATAAAAAATAAATAGTGTACCCGACCCGCTCCCTGGCCAGCATTTTTTTTTGCAAGTAGTAATTGTTTAATAGTTAATTGCCATCTTTATTTCAAACGACCCGACCGAACGCGACCCGAATATCATAAAAAATATTTTTGGATGACTCGTGACCGCGGGTGCCACATGCATCCGCTCATTTCGGATCAACCCGCGCATCACTGGGGAGAGGATTTGTTGCAGATCAATGCAGCATTCCCGCTTATGTCGCGGACCCCGGACGGATGCGAGAGGCGGTGGTATATGCATTATAATCGCAGTAGAGGGTTGAGATTGCAGCCTTTAAACAGACTAGCATGGCAACAGGTATGCCTATAATATTTAATATTTAATATCATTATTGTTTCATGTAATTCTAAAAAACTTCCTGCTTGTCATGAATGTAATGAATTATGAAACAAATGTTATAAACAATATGATTACATTAAAGTGTGCTTTTAAGTAGCCTATGTGCAATGCTTTTGAGTTGGTGAAACTGTCCATGTTAAGGAGGATCAGCACCTAAGACATTTTAAGATCTTTTGTGAATAGGTCTTAGTGAGTTAGGAGTCCTCTCGACTTCTTTTAAGCTGTCCCAGACTTAGGTGCTACTTTTAGGGCTAAAATGCTTTGTGAATTACTCTTAGTGAAAAAAATTAGGAGTCCTAAATTTAGGAGTGACACGCCCATTATTTTTAGGAGTTGCTCCTAAATTCGCCAGTTAGGAGCTACTTTTAGCCTTAAAATTCTTTGTGAATACGGCCCCTGATTCAGATCATCAGCTCATTAAGGTAGAGATCCATGAACAGAACTGGGTGTGTCAGTTAAGGGAGACATACAAAATATGCAGAGCTGTGGGTCCCCTAGGACAAGATTGAAAACCACTGCCCTAGACGATCCCCCTACCCTTTAAGCTTTCTACCGGAGGGCTTGCTGTTTTAACAAGCGATGAGTTAATTTCAAGCAACACAATTGACTCAACCCGAAAAATGACCCAGGCTATTCGACCTACTCCCTCCTGGCCGGGAGAAGCACATCATCCTGGCCACTGGGCCTGGGTAGGTACCCTGAGGTGCCTGGAGCTATGAGACTTAAATATACAACCAGGCTAGTGATGCATGGTGTCCAATTTAGTTTACGGATGATTTATCGGAATTTTCTCCTAAAATCTAAAATCAACACTTGGAAAATGCGATAAAGACATGGCTTCAAAGATGTTACTTGACGTTACAACTTACACTAAGTATTGGGATGCCCCTTCTAATAAAGATGTTTGGGGTGACACAGTTGGCACCCCAAACAGAGCACAGCTGTCTCACAGCAAGAAGGTCCCCTGTTCAAGCCCTGGCTGGGTCAGGAGGCCTTTCTGTGTGGAGTTTGCATGTTCTCCTTGAGTCAGCATGGAATTACTCTGGGCACTGCATTATTTGGTGTCCTTAAACAGTCCAGAAACAACACACAAGTTGATCTATACACACACACAGAAACCGAGGGAAGGGCAATTTGACATCTCCAATTCACCTAACGTGCATTTCTGACTTTGCCAATAACCAGTTCTCACCATGAATATAGCCATAGATGCTGAACTGGTTTTAATAGTAAATTAACATATTTATCTATTCCACTTTCTCCAGTCAATACAAATATAAATGCTATACCATACAGACCATGTCAAATAATTTTGTTTCCATTTATGTTGCAACAGTTTTGGAAAGGACTTTTTCTGTGCTGAAATGACTGTGGCCCTGTGAACAAATCATTGAAGGGTTTGGGTGATGAGTGTTTTGTTCAGAGCCTGTAATTCATAACAAAGGTGTTCAGCTGGGTTCAGGTCCACGATTATGCAGACCAGTCGACTTCTCTCACACCATTTCAAATATTAAGAAATAAGCATGTACTAATATCGATAAGAGCTTATTTTGACACCAGCCCAACACTAGGGCTCATTGTGGCTAAACAGAGGAGCAGGACCCAACAGGCCCATCCCCAGGAACTGCTTGAGGAAGCTGGTGACTGCGTTGTTGTCACATGTTTCCCAGTGGCATGGCAAAAAGGAAGCAAGGCTTGGCTCGTTGGTCTAGGGGTATGATTCTCGCTTTGGGTGCGAGAGGTCCCGGGTTCAAATCCCGGACGAGCCCGTATATAGCTTTGTTTCTTGATGCTGCTACACTGTGGAAAATTCATGTCAGTCTTGGCAGAACCATTGGTGCTCCATGGCCGGTTAGCTCAGTTGGTTAGAGCGTGGTGCTAATAACGCCAAGGTCGGGGGTTCGACCCCCGTACGGGCCACGGCTTTTCTCTACATTCTATTGCAGACTGCTATATTGCTGTGATTTGTCATGAAAGATCCTGCCGGACCAACCTGTCTTGCCGAAATAGCTCAGATGGGAGAGCGTTAGACTGAAGATCTAAAGGTCCCTGGTTCGATCCCGGGTTTCGGCGTTGCGGGCCGTTTCCTGTCAGTTTGGCTTGCTGTGGTTTTGCTGACGGTCCCTGTCCGAGTGTCCTTTTCTCTGTGACGCAGTGGGTCAGGCGCTCAGGCAAAGAGTGGTTCCATGGTGTAACGGTTAGCACTCTGGACTCTGAATCCAGCGATCCGAGTTCAAATCTCGGTGGGACCTGTAACGCTTTTTGGGTATCCAAGGGAACAGTGTTTCTTACCCCAAAACAATCCCCACGCCCTTTAAGCCTTTCTACCAGAGCACTCAGGATGTAGACAAAAAATTAGTTAATTCAAGCAACATTGAGCACTTTTCCAGTTCTCCCTGGCGATGGGCCAACAACGCACAAGTCGCCAAATTTCAGCAAACCTAAGGAAGTTACAAGGAAGCAAATTAAACATGTACGAAAACTTAGGATAAATGAAAAATGCATTGACGTTTAGGACAAAAGAAACACGCAGCTAATGTGTACAGGCCAAAGGAAACACACAGCTCATGTGTACAATCTGACAGTGAAATGTATTTAAAAGACTTACCAGCAATGACAGGAAGACAAATGAACATTGAAAAAAATGATTCCAATTTTAAATCGCAACAAAATGCTCTAGGAATGTAAAGCTCCTGCTCCATGTTGCTTTGAGAAATAACATCCGTATAGGAGACATTCATGTGTGTGCTCAGGTGTCATACTGAGGACCGACACTGGGACCTGTTGGCTTTTTGAGGCAAAATGTAAGAGCAGGACCCAATGTAAAGCTTCACGCTTACGGTCTGTAACATCAGTGCAATTCACAACAAACCACAATCACGTGGAGAATGCGGGCATCAATCCCGCTACCTCTCGCATGCTAAGCGAGCGCTCTACCATTTGAGCTAATTCCCCTTACCCCTGCCTCTTGACTGCTTTGGCTTGTTGAAAGGTGGCTGCGACGTTGTGGGAAAGTGTTTGTGAGGGCGGCAGGGCTGGCACCAAACAAGTGGCTCGTTGGTCTAGGGGTATGATTCTCGCTTAGGGTGCGAGAGGTCCTGGGTTCAAATCCCGGACGAGCCCTCTTTAGACTGATCCCTATGAGCTTTAACACACAACACCGCTGTGTATGGCAATCCTGGCAGGAAAGTAATGTCAACGAGAAACCTGCAAAGGACGTCAGAGACCTCTCAGCGACGCGTCCGCCTTTGGCCTTTCCAGGTCGAAACCATGTCCGAAGGGGTCCTTGTTTGTTAACCCCTAGACGATCCCCCTACCCTTTAAGCTTTCTACCGGAGGGCTTGCTGTTTTAACAAGCGATGAGTTAATTTCAAGCAACACAATTGACTCAACCCGAAAAATGACCCAGGCTATTCGACCTACTCCCTCCTGGCCGGGAGAAGCACATCATCCTGGCCACTGGGCCTGGGTAGGTACCCTGAGGTGCCTGGAGCTATGAGACTTAAATATACAACCAGGCTAGTGATGCATGGTGTACGGATGATTTATCGGAATTTTCTCCTAAAATCTAAAATCAACACTTGGAAAATGCGATAAAGACATGGCTTCTAAGATGTTACTTGACGTTACAACTTACACTAAGTATTGGGATGCCCCTTCCAATAAAGATGTTTGGGGTGACACAGTTGGCACCCCAAACAGAGCACAGCTGTCTCACAGCAAGAAGGTCCCCTGTTCAAGCCCTGGCTGGGTCAGGAGGCCTTTCTGTGTGGAGTTTACATGTTCTCCTTGAGTCAGCATGGAATTACTCTGGGCACTGCATTATTTGGTGTCCTTAAACAGTCCAGAAAGAACACACACGTTGATCTATACACACACACAGAAACCGAGGGAAGGGCAATTTGACATCTCCAATTCACCTAACGTGCATTTCTGACTTTGCCAATAACCAGTTCTCACCATGAATATAGCCATAGATGCTGAACTGGTTTTAATAGTAAATTAACATATTTATCTATTCCACTTTCTCCAGTCAATACAAATATAAATGCTATACCATACAGACCATGTCAAATAATTTTGTTTCCATTTATGTTGCAACAGTTTTGGAAAGGACTTTTTCTGTGCTGAAATGACTGTGGCCCTGTGAACAAATCATTGAAGGGTTTGGGTGATGAGTGTTTTGTTCAGAGCCTGTAATTCATAACAAAGGTGTTCAGCTGGGTTCAGGTCCACGATTATGCAGACCAGTCGACTTCTCTCACACCATTTCAAATATTAAGAAATAAGCATGTACTAATATCGATAAGAGCTTATTTTGACACCAGCCCAACACTAGGGCTCATTGTGGCTAAACAGAGGAGCAGGACCCAACAGGCCCATCCCCAGGAACTGCTTGAGGAAGCTGGTGACTGCGTTGTTGTCACATGTTTCCCAGTGGCATGGCAAAAAGGAAGCAAGGCTTGGCTCGTTGGTCTAGGGGTATGATTCTCGCTTTGGGTGCGAGAGGTCCCGGGTTCAAATCCCGGACGAGCCCGTATATAGCTTTGTTTCTTGATGCTGCTACACTGTGGAAAATTCATGTCAGTCTTGGCAGAACCATTGGTGCTCCATGGCCGGTTAGCTCAGTTGGTTAGAGCGTGGTGCTAATAACGCCAAGGTCGCGGGTTCGACCCCCGTACGGGCCACGGCTTTTCTCTACATTCTATTGCAGACTGCTATATTGCTGTGATTTGTCATGAAATTTCCTGCCTGTCCAACCTGTCTTGCCGAAATAGCTCAGTTGGGAGAGCGTTAGACTGAAGATCTAAAGGTCCCTGGTTCGATCCCGGGTTTCGGCGTTGCGGGCCGTTTCCTGTCAGTTTGGCTTGCTGTGGTTTTGCTGACGGTCCCTGTCCGAGTGTCCTTTTCTCTGTGACGCAGTGGGTCAGGCGCTCAGGCAAAGAGTGGTTCCATGGTGTAACGGTTAGCACTCTGGACTCTGAATCCAGCGATCCGAGTTCAAATCTCGGTGGGACCTATAACACTTTTTGGGTATCCAAGGGAACACTGTTTCTTACCCCAAAACAATCCCCACGCCCTTTAAGCCTTTCTACCAGAGCACTCAGGATGTAGACAAAAAATTAGTTAATTCAAGCAACATTGAGCACTTTTCCAGTTCTCCCTGGCGATGGACCAACAACGCACAAGTCGCCAAATTTCAGCAAACCTAAGGACGTTACAAGGAAGCAAATTAAACATGTACGAAAACTTAGGATAAATGAAAAATGCATTGACGTTTAGGACAAAAGAAACACGCAGCTCATGTGTACAGGCCAAAGGAAACACACAGCTCATGTGTACAATCTGACAGTGAAATGTATTTAAAAGACTTACCAGCAATGACAGGAAGACAAATGAACATTGAAAAAAATGATTCTAATTTTAAATCGCAACAAAATGCTCTAGGAATGTAAAGCTCCTGCTCCATGTTGCTTTGAGAAATAACATCCGTATAGGAGACGTTCATGTGTGTGCTCAGGTGTCATACTGAGGACCGACACTGGGACCTGTTGGCTTTTTGAGGCAAAACGTAAGAGCAGGACCCAATGTAAAGACTGATCCCTATGAGCTTTAACACACAACACCGCTGTGTATGGCAATCCTGGCAGGAAAGTAATGTCAACGAGAAACCTGCAAAGGACGTCAGAGACCTCTCAGCGACGCGTCCGCCTTTGGCCTTTCCAGGTCGAAACCATGTCCGAAGGGGTCCTTGTTTGTTAACCCCTAGACGATCCCCCTACCCTTTAAGCTTTCTACCGGAGGGCTTGCTGTTTTAACAAGCGATGAGTTAATTTCAAGCAACACAATTGACTCAACCCGAAAAATGACCCAGGCTATTCGACCTACTCCCTCCTGGCCGGGAGAAGCACATCATCCTGGCCACTGGGCCTGGGTAGGTACCCTGAGGTGCCTGGAGCTATGAGACTTAAATATACAACCAGGCTAGTGATGCATGGTGTCCAATTTAGTTTACGGATGATTTATCGGAATTTTCTCCTAAAATCTAAAATCAACACTTGGAAAATGCGATAAAGACATGGCTTCTAAGATGTTACTTGACGTTACAACTTACACTAAGTATTGGGATGCCCCTTCCAATAAAGATGTTTGGGGTGACACAGTTGGCACCCCAAACAGAGCACAGCTGTCTCACAGCAAGAAGGTCCCCTGTTTAGGTGTCATACTGAGGACCAACACTGGGACCTGTTGGCTTTTTGAGGCAAAACGTAAGAGCAGGACCCAATGTAAAGCTTCACGCTTACGGTCTGTAACATCTGTGCAATTCACAACAAACCACAATCACGTGGAGAATGCGGGCATCGATCCCGCTACCTCTCGCATGCTAAGCGAGCGCTCCACCATTCGAGCTAATTCCCCTTACCCCTGCCTCTTGACTGCTTTGGCTTGTTGAAAGGTGGCTGCGACGTTGTGGGAAAGTGTTTGTGAGGGCGGCAGGGCTGGCACCAAACAAGTGGCTCGTTGGTCTAGGGGTATGATTCTCGCTTAGGGTGCGAGAGGTCCCGGGTTCAAATCCCGGATGAGCCCTCTTTAGACTGATCCCTATGAGCTTTAACACACAACACCGCTGTGTATGGCAATCCTGGCAGGAAAGTAATGTCAACGAGAAACCTGCAAAGGACGTCAGAGACCTCTCAGCGACGCGTCCGCCTTTGGCCTTTCCAGGTCGAAACCATGTCCGAGGGGGTCCTTGTTTGTTAACCCCTAGACGATCCCCCTACCCTTTAAGCTTTCTACCGGAGGGCTTGCTGTTTTAACAAGCGATGAGTTAATTTCAAGCAACACAATTGACTCAACCCGAAAAATGACCCAGGCTATTCGACCTACTCCCTCCTGGCCGGGAGAAGCACATCATCCTGGCCACTGGGCCTGGGTAGGTACCCTGAGGTGCCTGGAGCTATGAGACTTAAATATACAACCAGGCTAGTGATGCATGGTGTCCAATTTAGTTTACGGATGATTTATCGGAATTTTCTCCTAAAATCTAAAATCAACACTTGGAAAATGCGATAAAGACATGGCTTCTAAGATGTTACTTGACGTTACAACTTACACTAAGTATTGGGATGCCCCTTCTAATAAAGATGTTTAGGGTGACACAGTTGGCACCCCAAACAGAGCACAGCTGTCTCACAGCAAGAAGGTCCCCTGTTCAAGCCCTGGCTGGGTCAGGAGGCCTTTCTGTGTGGAGTTTACATGTTCTCCTTGAGTCAGCATGGAATTACTCTGGGCACTGCATTATTTGGTGTCCTTAAACAGTCCAGAAACAACACACACGTTGATCTATACACACACACAGAAACCGAGGGAAGGGCAATTTGACATCTCCAATTCACCTAACGTGCATTTCTGACTTTGCCAATAACCAGTTCTCACCATGAATATAGCCATAGATGCTGAACTGGTTTTAATAGTAAATTAACATATTTATCTATTCCACTTTCTCCAATCAATACAAATATAAATGCTATACCATACAGACCATGTCAAATAATTTTGTTTCCATTTATGTTGCAACAGTTTTGGAAAGGACTTTTTCTGTGCTGAAATGACTGTGGCCCTGTGAACAAATCATTGAAGGGTTTGGGTGATGAGTGTTTTGTTCAGAGCCTGTAATTCATAACAAAGGTGTTCAGCTGGGTTCAGGTCCACGATTATGCAGACCAGTCGACTTCTCTCACACCATTTCAAATATTAAGAAATAAGCATGTACTAATATCGATAAGAGCTTATTTTGACACCAGCCCAACACTAGGGCTCATTGTGGCTAAACAGAGGAGCAGGACCCAACAGGCCCATCCCCAGGAACTGCTTGAGGAAGCTGGTGACTGCGTTGTTGTCACATGTTTCCCAGTGGCATGGCAAAAAGGAAGCAAGGCTTGGCTCGTTGGTCTAGGGGTATGATTCTCGCTTTGGGTGCGAGAGGTCCGGGGTTCAAATCCCGGACGAGCCCGTATATAGCTTTGTTTCTTGATGCTGCTACACTGTGGAAAATTCATGTTAGTCTTGTCAGAACCGTTGCTGCTCCATGGCCGGTTAGCTCAGTTGGTTAGAGCGTGGTGCTAATAACGCCAAGGTCGCGGGTTCGACCCCCGTACGGGCCACGGCTTTTCTCTACATTCTATTGCAGACTGCTATATTGCTGTGATTTGTCATGAAAATTCCTGCCTGACCAACCTGTCTTGCCGAAATAGCTCAGTTGGGAGAGCGTTAGACTGAAGATTTAAAGGTCCCTGGTTCGATCCCGGGTTTCGGCATTGCGGGCCGTTTCCTGTCAGTTTGGCTTGCTGTGGTTTTGCTGACGGTCCCTGTCCGAGTGTCCTTTTCTCTGTCACGCAGTGGGTCAGGCACTCAGGCAAAGAGTGGTTCCATGGTGTAACGGTTAGCACTCTGGACTCTGAATCCAGCGATCCGAGTTCAAATCTCGGTGGGACCTGTAACACTTTTTGGGTATCCAAGGGAACAGTGTTTCTTACCCCAAAACAATCCCCACGCCCTTTAAGCCTTTCTACCAGAGCACTCAGGATCTAGACAAAAAATTAGTTAATTCAAGCAACATTGAGCACTTTTCCAGTTCTCCCTGGCGATGGGCCAACAACGCACAAGTCGCCAAATTTCAGCAAACCTAAGGACGTTACAAGGAAGCAAATTAAACATGTACGAAAACTTAGGATAAATGAAAAATGCATTGACGTTTAGGACAAAAGAAACACGCAGCTCATGTGTACAGGCCAAAGGAAACACACAGCTCATGTGTACAATCTGACAGTGAAATGTATTTAAAAGACTTACCAGCAATGACAGGAAGACAAATGAACATTGAAAAAAATGATTCCAATTTTAAATCGCAACAAAATGCTCTAGGAATGTAAAGCTCCTGCTCCATGTTGCTTTGAGAAATAACATCCGTATAGGAGACGTTCATGTGTGTGCTCAGGTGTCATACTGAGGACCGACACTGGGACCTGTTGGCTTTTTGAGGCAAAACGTAAGAGCAGGACCCAATGTAAAGCTTCACGCTTACGGTCTGTAACATCAGTGCAATTCACAACAAACCACAATCACGTGGAGAATCCGGGCATCGATCCCGCTACCTCTCGCATGCTAAGCGAGCGCTCCACCATTTGAGCTAATTCCCCTTACCCCTGCCTCTCGACTGCTTTGGCTTGTTGAAAGGTGGCTGCGACGTTGTGGGAAAGTGTTTGTGAGGGCGGCAGGGCTGGCACCAAAACAAGTGGCTCGTTGGTCTAGGGGTATGATTCTCGCTTAGGGTGCGAGAGGTCCCGGGTTCAAATCCCGGACGAGCCCTCTTTAGACTGATCCCTATGAGCTTTAACACACAACACCGCTGTGTATGGCAATCCTGGCAGGAAAGTAATGTCAACGAGAAACCTGCAAAGGACGTCAGAGACCTCTCAGCGACGCGTCCGCCTTTGGCCTTTCCAGGTCGAAACCATGTCCGAGGGGGTCCTTGTTTGTTAACCCCTAGACGATCCCCCTACCCTTTAAGCTTTCTACCGGAGGGCTTGCTGTTTTAACAAGCGATGAGTTAATTTCAAGCAACACAATTGACTCAACCCGAAAAATGACCCAGGCTATTCGACCTACTCCCTCCTGGCCGGGAGAAGCACATCCTCCTGGCCACTGGGCCTGGGTAGGTACCCTGAGGTGCCTGGAGCTATGAGACTTAAATATACAACCAGGCTAGTGATGCATGGTGTCCAATTTAGTTTACGGATGATTTATCGGAATTTTCTCCTAAAATCTAAAATCAACACTTGGAAAATGCGATAAAGACATGGCTTCTAAGATGTTACTTGACGTTACAACTTACACTAAGTATTGGGGTGCCCCTTCTAATAAAGATGTTTGGGGTGACACAGTTGGCACCCCAAACAGAGCACAGCTGTCTCACAGCAAGAAGGTCCCCTGTTCAAGCCCTGGCTGGGTCAGGAGGCCTTTCTGTGTGGAGTTTACATGTTCTCCTTGAGTCAGCATGGAATTACTCTGGGCACTGCATTATTTGGTGTCCTTAAACAGTCCAGAAACAACACACACGTTGATCTATACACACACACAGAAACCGAGGGAAGGGCAATTTGACATCTCCAATTCACCTAACGTGCATTTCTGACTTTGCCAATAACCAGTTCTCACCATGAATATAGCCATAGATGCTGAACTGGTTTTAATAGTAAATTAACATATTTATCTATTCCACTTTCTCCAATCAATACAAATATAAATGCTATACCATACAGACCATGTCAAATAATTTTGTTTCCATTTATGTTGCAACAGTTTTGGAAAGGACTTTTTCTGTGCTGAAATGACTGTGGCCCTGTGAACAAGTCATTGAAGGGTTTGGGTGATGAGTGTTTTGTTCAGAGCCTGTAATTCATAACAAAGGTGTTCAGCTGGGTTCAGGTCCACGATTATGCAGACCAGTCGACTTCTCTCACACCATTTCAAATATTAAGAAATAAGCATGTACTAATATCGATAAGAGCTTATTTTGACACCAGCCCAACACTAGGGCTCATTGTGGCTAAACAGAGGAGCAGGACCCAACAGGCCCATCCCCAGGAACTGCTTGAGGAAGCTGGTGACTGCGTTGTTGTCACATGTTTCCCAGTGGCATGGCAAAAAGGAAGCAAGGCTTGGCTCGTTGGTCTAGGGGTATGATTCTCGCTTTGGGTGCGAGAGGTCCCGGGTTGAAATCCCGGACGAGCCCGTATATAGCTTTGTTTCTTGATGCTGCTACACTGTGGAAAATTCATGTCAGTCTTGGCAGAACCATTGCTGCTCCATGGCCGGTTAGCTCAGTTGGTTAGAGCGTGGTGCTAATAACGCCAAGGTCGCAGGTTCGACCCCCGTACGGGCCAAGGCTTTTCTCTACATTCTATTGCAGACTGCTATATTGCTGTGATTTGTCATGAAAATTCCTGCCTGACCAACCTGTCTTGCCAAAATAGCTCAGTTGGGAGAGCGTTAGACTGAAGATCTAAAGTTCCTGGTTCGATCCCGGGTTTCGGCATTGCGGGCCGTTTCCTTTCAGTTTGGCTTGCTGTGGTTTTGCTGACGGTCCCTTTCCGAGTGTCCTTTTCTCTGTGACGCAGTGGGTCAGGCGCTCCGCCTTTGGCCTTTCCAGGTCGAAACCATGTCCGAGGGGGTCCTTGTTTGTTAACCCCTAGACGATCCCCCTACCCTTTAAGCTTTCTACCGGAGGGCTTGCTGTTTTAACAAGCGATGAGTTAATTTCAAGCAACACAATTGACTCAACCCGAAAATGACCCAGGCTATTCGACCTACTCCCTCCTGGCCGGGAGAAGCACATCATCCTGGCCACTGGGCCTGGGTAGGTACCCTGAGGTGCCTGGAGCTATGAGACTTAAATATACAACCAGGCTAGTGATGCATGGTGTCCAATTTAGTTTACGGAAGATTTATCGGAATTTTCTCCTAAAATCTAAAATCAACACTTGGAAAATGCGATAAAGACATGGCTTCTAAGATGATACTTGACGTTACAACTTACACTAAGTATTGGGATGCCCCTTCTAATAAAGATGTTTGGGGTGACACAGTTGGCACCCCAAACAGAGCACAGCTGTCTCACAGCAAGAAGGTCCCCTGTTCAAGCCCTGGCTGGGTCAGGAGGCCTTTCTGTGTGGAGTTTACATGTTCTCCTTGAGTCAGCATGGAATTACTCTGGGCACTGCATTATTTGGTGTCCTTAAACAGTCCAGAAACAACACACACGTTGATCTATACACACACACAGAAACCGAGGGAAGGGCAATTAGACATCTCCAATTCACCTAACGTGCATTTCTGACTTTGCCAATAACCAGTTCTCACCATGAATATAGCCATAGATGCTGAACTGGTTTTAATAGTAAATTAACATATTTATCTATTCCACTTTCTCCAATCAATACAAATATAAATGCTATACCATACAGACCATGTCAAATAATTTTGTTTCCATTTATGTTGCAACAGTTTTGGAAAGGACTTTTTCTGTGCTGAAATGACTGTGGCCCTGTGAACAAATCATTGAAGGGTTTGGGTGATGAGTGTTTTGTTCAGAGCCTGTAATTCATAACAAAGGTGTTCAGCTGGGTTCAGGTCCACGATTATGCAGACCAGTCGACTTCTCTCACACCATTTCAAATATTAAGAAATAAGCATGTACTAATATCGATAAGAGCTTATTTTGACACCAGCCCAACACTAGGGCTCATTGTGGCTAAACAGAGGAGCAGGACCCAACAGGCCCATCCCCAGGAACTGCTTGAGGAAGCTGGTGACTGCGTTGTTGTCACATGTTTCGCAGTGGCATGGCCAAAAGGAAGCAAGGCTTGGCTCGTTGGTCTAGGGGTATGATTCTCGCTTTGGGTGCGAGAGGTCCGGGGTTCAAATCCCGGACGAGCCCGTATATAGCTTTGTTTCTTGATGCTGCTACACTGTGGAAAATTCATGTTAGTCTTGGCAGAACCATTGCTGCTCCATGGCCGGTTAGCTCAGTTGGTTAGAGCGTGGTGCTAATAACGCCAAGGTCGCGGGTTCGACCCCCGTACGGGCCACGGCTTTTCTCTACATTCTATTGCAGACTGCTATATTGCTGTGATTTGTCATGAAAATTCCTGCCTGACCAACCTGTCTTGCCGAAATAGCTCAGTTGGGAGAGCGTTAGACTGAAGATCTAAAGGTCCCTGGTTCGATCCCGGGTTTCGGCATTGCGGGCCGTTTCCTGTCAGTTTGGCTTGCTGTGGTTTTGCTGACGGTCCCTGTCCGAGTGTCCTTTTCTCTGTGACGCAGTGGGTCAGGCGCTAAGGCAAAGAGTGGTTCCATGGTGTAACAGTTAGCACTCTGGACTCTGAATCCAGCGATCCGAGTTCAAATCTCGGTGGGACCTGTAACACTTTTTGGGTATCCAAGGGAACAGTGTTTCTTACCCCAAAACAATCCCCACGCCCTTTAAGCCTTTCTACCAGAGCACTCAGGATGTAGACAAAAAATTAGTTAATTCAAGCAACATTGAGCACTTTTCCAGTTCTCCCTGGCGATGGGCCAACAACGCACAAGTCGCCAAATTTCAGCAAACCTAAGGACGTTACAAGGAAGCAAATTAAACATGTACGAAAACTTAGGATAAATGAAAAATGCATTGACGTTTAGGACAAAAGAAACACGCAGCTCATGTGTACAGGCCAAAGGAAACACACAGCTCATGTGTACCATCTGACAGTGAAATGTATTTAAAAGACTTACCAGCAATGACAGGAAGACAAATGAACATTGAAAAAAATGATTCCAATTTTAAATCGCAACAAAATGCTCTAGGAATGTAAAGCTCCTGCTCCATGTTGCTTTGAGAAATAACATCCGTATAGGAGACGTTCATGTGTGTGCTCAGGTGTCATACTGAGGACCGACACTGGGACCTGTTGGCTTTTTGAGGCAAAACGTAAGAGCAGGACCCAATGTTAAGCTTCACGCTTACGGTCTGTAACATCAGTGCAATTCACAACAAAGCACAATCACGTGGAGAATGCGGGCATCGATCCCGCTACCTCTCGCATGCTAAGCGAGCGCTCTACCATTTGAGCTAATTCCCCTTACCCCTGACTCTTGACTGCTTTGGCTTGTTGAAAGGTGGCTGCGACGTTGTGGGAAAGTGTTTGTGAGCTCAGCGACGCGTCCGCCTTTGGCCTTTCCAGGTCGAAACCATGTCCGAGGGGGTCCTTGTTTGTTAGCCCCTAGACGATCCCCCTACCCTTTAAGCTTTCTACCGGAGGGCTTGCTGTTTTAACAAGCATTGAGTTAATTTCAAGCAACACAATTGACTCAACCCGAAAAATGACCCAGGCTATTCGACCTACTCCCTCCTGGCCGGGCGAAGCACATCATCCTGGCCACTGGGCCTGGGTAGGTACCCTGAGGTGCCTGGAGCTATGAGACTTAAATATACAACCAGGCTAGTGATGCATGGTGTCCAATTTAGTTTACGGATGATTTATCGGAATTTTCTCCTAAAATCTAAAATCAACACTTGGAAAATGCGATAAAGACATGGCTTCTAAGATGTTACTTGACGTTACAACTTACACTAAGTATTGGGATGCCCCTTCTAATAAAGATGTTTGGGGTGACACAGTTGGCACCCCAAACAGAGCACAGCTGTCTCACAGCAAGAAGGTCCCCTGTTCAAGCCCTGGCTGGGTCAGGAGGCCTTTCTGTGTGGAGATTACATGTTCTCCTTGAGTCAGCATGGAATTACTCTGGGCACTGCATTATTTGGTTTCCTTAAACAGTCCAGAAACAACACACACGTTGATCTATACACACACACAGAAACCGAGGGAAGGGCAATTTGACATCTCCAATTCACCTAACGTGCATTTCTGACTTTGCCAATAACCAGTTCTCACCATGAATATAGCCATAGATGCTGAACTGGTTTTAATAGTAAATTAACATATTTATCTATTCCACTTTCTCCAATCAATACAAATATAAATGCTATACCATACAGACCATGTCAAATAATTTTGTTTCCATTTATGTTGCAACAGTTTTGGAAAGGACTTTTTCTGTGCTGAAATGACTGTGGCCCTGTGAACAAATCATTGAAGGGTTTGGGTGATGAGTGTTTTGTTCAAAGCCTGTAATTCATAACAAAGGTGTTCAGCTGGGTTCAGGTCCACGATTATGCAGACCAGTCGACTTCTCTCACACCATTTCAAATATTAAGAAATAAGCATGTACTAATATCGATGCTAAGCGAGCGCTCTACCATTTGAGCTAATTCCCCTTACCCCTGCCTCTTGACTGCTTTGGCTTGTTGAAAGGTGGCTGCGACGTTGTGGGAAAGTGTTTGTGAGGGCGGCATGGCTGGCACCAAACAAGTGGCTCGTTGGTCTAGGGGTATGATTCTCACTTAGGGTGCGAGAGGTCCCGGGTTCAAATCCCGGACGAGCCCTCTTTAGACTGATCCCTATGAGCTTTATCACACAACACCGCTGTGTATGGCAATCCTGGCAGGAAAGTAATGTCAACGAGAAACCTGCAAAGGACGTCAGAGACCTCTCAGCGACGCGTCCGCCTTTGGCCTTTCCAGGTCGAAACCATGTCCGAGGGGGTCCTTGTTTGTTAACCCCTAGACCAGTGGTTTTCAATCTTGTCCTAGGGGACCCACTGCCCTGCACATTTTGCATGTCTCCCTTATCTAACACACCTGATTCAGATCATCAGCTCATTAAGGTAGAGATCCATGAACAGAACTGGGTGTGTCAGTTAAGGGAGACATACAAAATATGCAGAGCTGTGGGTCCCCTAGGACCACTGCCCTAGACGATCCCCCTACCCTTTAAGCTTTCTACCGGAGGGCTTGCTGTTTTAACAAGCGATGAGTTAATTTCAAGCAACACAATTGACTCAACCCGAAAAATGACCCAGGCTATTCGACCTACTCCCTCCTGGCCGGGAGAAGCACATCATCCTGGCCACTGGGCCTGGGTAGGTACCCTGAGGTGCCTGGAGCTATGAGACTTAAATATACAACCAGGCTAGTGATGCATGGTGTCCAATTTAGTTTACGGATGATTTATCGGAATTTTCTCCTAAAATCTAAAATCAACACTTGGAAAATGCGATAAAGACATGGCTTCTAAGATGTTACTTGACGTTACAACTTACACTAAGTATTGGGATGCCCCTTCTAATAAAGATGTTTGGGGTGACACAGTTGGCACCCCAAACAGAGCACAGCTGTCTCACAGCAAGAAGGTCCCCTGTTCAAGCCCTGGCTGGGTCAGGAGGCCTTTCTGTGTGGAGATTACATGTTCTCCTTGAGTCAGCATGGAATTACTCTGGGCACTGCATTATTTGGTGTCCTTAAACAGTCCAGAAACAACACACACGTTGATCTATACACACACACAGAAACCGAGGGAAGGGCAATTTGACATCTCCAATTCACCTAACATGCATTTCTGACTTTGCCAATAACCAGTTCTCACCATGAATATAGCCATAGATGCTGAACTGGTTTTAATAGTAAATTAACATATTTATCTATTCCACTTTCTCCAATCAATACAAATATAAATGCTATACCATACAGACCATGTCAAATAATTTTGTTTCCATTTATGTTGCAACAGTTTTGGAAAGGACTTTTTCTGTGCTGAAATGACTGTGGCCCTGTGAACAAATCATTGAAGGGTTTGGGTGATGAGTGTTTTGTTCAGAGCCTGTAATTCATAACAAAGGTGTTCAGCTGGGTTCAGGTCCACGATTATGCAGACCAGTCGACTTCTCTCACACCATTTCAAATATTAAGAAATAAGCATGTACTAATATCGATAAGAGCTTATTTTGACACCAGCCCAACACTAGGGCTCATTGTGGCTAAACAGAGGAGCAGGACCCAACAGGCCCATCCCCAGGAACTGCTTGAGGAAGCTGGTGACTGCGTTGTTGTCACATGTTTCCAAGTGGCATGGCAAAAAGGAAACAAGGCTTGGCTCGTTGGTCTGGGGGTATGATTCTCGCTTTGGGTGCGAGAGGTCCCGGGTTCAAATCCCGGACGAGCCCGTATATAGCTTTGTTTCTTGATGCTGCTACACTGTGGAAAACTCATGTCAGTCTTGGCAGAACCATTGGTGCTCCATGGCCGGTTAGCTCAGTTGGTTAGAGCGTGGTGCTAATAACGCCAAGGTCGCGGGTTCGACCCCCAAACGGGCCACGGCTTTTCTCTACATTCTATTGCAGACTGCTATATTGCTGTGATTTGTCATGAAAATTCCTGCCTGACCAACCTGTCTTGCCGAAATAGCTCAGTTGGGAGAGCGTTAGACTGAAGATCTAAAGGTCCCTGGTTCGATCCCGGGTTTCGGCATTGCGGGCCGTTTCCTGTCAGTTTGGCTTGCTGTGGTTTTGCTGACGGTCCCTGTCCGAGTGTCCTTTTCTCTGTGACGCAGTGGGTCAGGCGCTAAGGCAAAGAGTGGTTCCATGGGGTAACAGTTAGCACTATGGACTCTGAATCCAGCGATCCGAGTTCAAATCTCGGTGGGACCTGTAACACTTTTTGGGTATCCAAGGGAACAGTGTTTCTTACCCCAAAACAATCCCCACGCCCTTTAAGCCTTTCTACCAGAGCACTCAGGATGTAGACAAAAAATTAGTTAATTCAAGCAACATTGAGCACTTTTCCAGTTCTCCCTGGCGATGGGCCAACAACGCACAAGTCGCCAAATTTCAGCAAACCTAAGGACGTTACAAGGAAGCAAATTAAACATGTACGAAAACTTAGGATAAATGAAAAATGCATTGACGTTTAGGACAAAAGAAACACGCAGCTCATGTGTACAGGCCAAAGGAAACACACAGCTCATGTGTACCATCTGACAGTGAAATGTATTTAAAAGACTTACCAGCAATGACAGGAAGACAAATGAACATTGAAAAAATGATTCCAATTTTAAATCGCAACAAAATGCTCTAGGAATGTAAAGCTCCTGCTCCATGTTGCTTTGAGAATTAACATCCGTATAGGAGACGTTCATGTGTGTGCTCAGGTGTCATACTGAGGACCGACACTGGGACCTGTTTGCTTTTTGAGGCAAAACGTAAGAGCAGGACCCAATGTAAAGCTTCACGCTTACGGTCTGTAACATCAGTGCAATTCACAACAAACCACAATCACGTGGAGAATGCGGGCATCGATCCCGCTACCTCTCGCATGCTAAGCGAGCGCTCTACCATTTGAGCTAATTCCCCTTACCCCTGGCTCTTGACTGCTTTGGCTTGTTGAAAGGTGGCTGCGACGTTGTGGGAAAGTGTTTGTGAGGGCGGCAGGGCTGGCACCAAACAAGTGGCTCGTTGGTCTAGGGGTATGATTCTCGCTTAGGGTGCGAGAGGTCCCGGGTTCAAATCCCGGACGAGCCCTCTTTAGACTGATCCCTATGAGCTTTAACACACAACACCGCTGTGTATGGCAATCCTGGCAGGAAAGTAATGTCAACGAGAAACCTGCAAAGGACGTCAGAGACCTCTCGGCGACGCGTCCGCCTTTGGCCTTTCCAGGTCGAAACCATGTCCGAGGGGGTCCTTGTTTGTTAACCCCTAGACGATCCCCCTACCCTTTAAGCTTTCTACCGGAGGGCTTGCTGTTTTAACAAGCGATGAGTTAATTTCAAGCAACACAATTGACTCAACCCGAAAAATGACCCAGGCTATTCGACCTACTCCCTCCTGGCCGGGAGAAGCACATCATCCTGGCCACTGGGCCTGGGTAGGTACCCTGAGGTGCCTGGAGCTATGAGACTTAAATATACAACCAGGCTAGTGATGCATGGTGTCCAATTTAGTTTACGGATGATTTATCGGAATTTTCTCCTAAAATCTCAAATCAACACTTGGAAAATGCGATAAAGACATGGCTTCTAAGATGTTACTTGACGTTACAACTTACACTAAGTATTGGGATGCCCCTTCTAATAAAGATGTTTGGGGTGACACAGTTGGCACCCCAAACAGAGCACAGCTGTCTCACAGCAAGAAGGTCCCCTGTTCAAGCCCTGGCTGGGTCAGGAGGCCTTTCTGTGTGGAGTTTACATGTTCTCCTTGAGTCAGCATGGAATTACTCTGGGCACTGCATTATTTGGTGTCCTTAAACAGTCCAGAAACAACACACACGTTGATCTATACACACACACAGAAACCGAGGGAAGGGCAATTTGACATCTCCAATTCACCTAACGTGCATTTCTGACTTTGCCAATAACCAGTTCTCACCATGAATATAGCCATAGATGCTGAACTGGTTTTAATAGTAAATTAACATATTTATCTATTCCACTTTCTCCAATCAATACAAATATAAATGCTATACCATACAGACCATGTCAAATAATTTTGTTTCCATTTATGTTGCAACAGTTTTGGAAAGGACTTTTTCTGTGCTGAAATGACTGTGGCCCTGTGAACAAATCATTGAAGGGTTTGGGTGATGAGTGTTTTGTTCAGAGCCTGTAATTCATAACAAAGGTGTTCAGCTGGGTTCAGGTCCACGATTATGCAGACCAGTCGACTTCTCTCACACCATTTCAAATATTAAGAAATAAGCATGTACTAATATCGATAAGAGCTTATTTTGACACCAGCCCAACACTAGGGCTCATTGTGGCTAAACAGAGGAGCAGGACCCAACAGGCCCATCCCCAGGAACTGCTTGAGGAAGCTGGTGACTGCGTTGTTGTCACATGTTTCCCAGTGGCATGGCAAAAAGGAAGCAAGGCTTGGCTCGTTGGTCTAGGGGTATGATTCTCGCTTTGGGTGCGAGAGGTCCTGGGTTCAAATCTCGGACGAGCCCGTATATAGCTTTGTTTCTTGATGCTGCTACACTGTGGAAAATTCATGTCAGTCTTGGCAGAACCATTGGTGCTCCATGGCCGGTTAGCTCAGTTGGTTAGAGCGTGGTGCTAATAACGCCAAGGTCGCGGGTTCGACCCCCGTACGGGCCACGGATTTTCTCTACATTCTATTGCAGACTGCTATATTGCTGTGATTTGTCATGAAAATTCCTGCCTGACCAACCTGTCTTGCCGAAATAGCTCAGTTGGGAGAGCGTTAGACTGAAGATCTAAAGGTCCCTGATTCGATCCCGGGTTTCGGCATTGCGGGCCGTTTCCTGTCAGTTTGGCTTGCTGTGGTTTTGCTGACGGTCCCTGTCCGAGTGTCCTTTTCTCTGTGACGCAGTGGGTCAGGCGCTCAGGCAAAGTGTGGTTCCATGGTGTAACGGTTAGCACTCTGTACTCTGAATCCAGCGATCCGAGTTCAAATCTCGGTGGGACCTGTAACACTTTTTGGGTATCCAAGGGAACAGTGTTTCTTACCCCAAAACAATCCCCACGCCCTTTAAGCCTTTCTACCAGAGCACTCAGGATGTAGACAAAAAATTAGTTAATTCAAGCAACATTGAGCACTTTTCCAGTTCTCCCTGGCGATGGGCCAACAACGCACAAGTCGCCAAATTTCAGCAAACCTAAGGACGTTACAAGGAAGCAAATTAAACATGTACGAAAACTTAGGATAAATGAAAAATGCATTGACGTTTAGGACAAAAGAAACACGCAGCTCATGTGTACAGGCCAAAGGAAACACACAGCTCATGTGTACAATCTGACAGTGAAATGTATTTAAAAGACTTGCCAGCAATGACAGGAAGACAAATGAACATTGAAAAAAATGATTCCAATTTTAAATCGCAACAAAATGCTCTAGGAATGTAAAGCTCCTGCTCCATGTTGCTTTGAGAAATAACATCCATATAGGAGACGTTCATGTGTGTGCTCAGGTGTCATACTGAGGACCGACACTGGGACCTGTTGGCTTTTTGAGGCAAAACATAAGAGCAGGACCCAATGTAAAGCTTCACGCTTACGGTCTGTAACATCAGTGCAATTCACAACAAACCACAATCACGTGGAGAATGCGGGCATCGATCCCGCTACCTCTCGCATGCTAAGCGAGCGCTCTACCATTTGAGCTAATTCCCCTTACCCCTGCCTCTTGACTGCTTTGGCTTGTTGAAAGGTGGCTGCGACGTTGTGGGAAAGTGTTTGTGAGGGCGGCAGGGCTGGCACCAAACAAGTGGCTCGTTGGTCTAGGGGTATGATTCTCGCTTAGGGTGCGAGAGGTCCCGGGTTCAAATCCCGGACGAGCCCTCTTTAGACTGATCCCTATGAGCTTTAACACACAACACCGCTGTGTATGGCAATCCTGGCAGGAAAGTAATGTCAACGAGAAACCTGCAAAGGACGTCAGAGACCTCTCAGCGACGCTTCCGCCTTTGGCCTTTCCAGGTCGAAACCATGTCCGAGGGGGTCCTTGTTTGTTAACCCCTAGACGATCCCCCTACCCTTTAAGCTTTCTACCGGAGGGCTTGCTGTTTTAACAAGCGATGAGTTAATTTCAAGCAACACAATTGACTCAACCCGAAAAATGACCCAGGCTATTCGACCTACTCCCTCCTGGCCGGGAGAAGCACATCATCCTGGCCACTGGGCCTGGGTAGGTACCCTGAGGTGCCTGGAGCTATGAGACTTAAATATACAACCAGGCTAGTGATGCATGGTGTCCAATTTAGTTTACGGATGATTTATCGGAATTTTCTCCTAAAATCTAAAATCAACACTTGGAAAATGCGATAAAGACATGGCTTCTAAGATGTTACTTGACGTTACAACTTACACTAAGTATTGGGATGCCCCTTCTAATAAAGATGTCTCACAGCAAGAAGGTCCCCTGTTCAAGCCCTGGCTGGGTCAGGAGGCCTTTCTGTGTGGAGTTTACATGTTCTCCTTGAGTCAGCATGGAATTACTCTGGGCACTGCATTATTTGGTGTCCTTAAACAGTCCAGAAACAACACACACGTTGATCTATACACACACACAGAAACCGAGGGAAGGGCAATTTGACATCTCCAATTCACCTAACGTGCATTTCTGACTTTGCCAATAACCAGTTTTCACCATGAATATAGCCATAGATGCTGAACTGGTTTTAATAGTAAATTAACATATTTATCTATTCCACTTTCTCCAATCAATACAAATATAAATGCTATACCATACAGACCATGTCAAATAATTTTGTTTCCATTTATGTTGCAACAGTTTTGGAAAGGACTTTTTCTGTGCTGAAATGACTGTGGCCCTGTGAACAAATCATTGAAGGGTTTGGGTGATGAGTGTTTTGTTCAGAGCCTGTAATTCATAACAAAGGTGTTCAGCTGGGTTCAGGTCCACGATTATGCAGACCAGTCGACTTCTCTCACACCATTTCAAATATTAAGAAATAAGCATGTACTAATATCGATAAGAGCTTATTTTGACACCAGCCCAACACTAGGGCTCATTGTGGCTAAACAGAGGAGCAGGACCCAACAGGCCCATCCCCAGGAACTGCTTGAGGAAGCTGGTGACTGCAGATGTTGTCACATGTTTCCCAGTGGCATGGCAAAAAGGAAGCAAGGCTTGGCTCGTTGGTCAAGGGGATGATTCTCGCTTTGGGTGCGAGAGGTCCCGGGTTCAAATCCCGGACGAGCCCGTATATAGCTTTGTTTCTTGATGCTGCTACACTGTGGAAAATTCATGTCAGTCTTGGCAGAACCATTGCTGCTCCATGGCCGGTTAGCTCAGTTGGTTAGAGCGTGGTGCTAATAACGGCAAGGTCGCGGGTTGGACCCCCGTACGGGCCACGGCTTTTCTCTACATTATATTGCAGACTGCTATATTGCTGTGATTTGTCATGAAAGATCCTGCCTGACCAATCTGTCTTGCCGAAATAGCTCAGTTGGGAGAGCGTTAGACTGAAGATCTAAAGGTCCCTGGTTCGATCCCTGGTTTCGGCATTGCGGGACGTTTCCTGTCAGTTTGGCTTGCTGTGGTTTTGCTGACGGTCCCTGTCCGAGTGTCCTTTTCTCTGTGACGCAGTGGGTCAGGCGCTCAGGCAAAGAGTGGTTCCATGGTGTAACGGTTAGCACTCTGGACTCTGAATCCAGCGATCCGAGTTCAAATCTCGGTCGGACCTGTAACACTTTTTGGGTATCCAAGGGAACAGTGTTTCTTACCCCAAAACAATCCCCACGCCCTTTAAGCCTTTCTACCAGAGCACTCAGGATGTAGACAAAAAATTAGTTAATTCAAGCAACATTGAGCACTTTTCCAGTTCTCCCTGGCGATGGGCCAACAACGCACAAGTCGCCAAATTTCAGCAAACCTAAGGACGTTACAAGGAGGCAAATTAAACATGTACGAAAACTTAGGATAAATGAAAAATGCATTGACGTTTAGGACAAAAGAAACACGCAGCTCATGTGTACAGGCCAAAGGAAACACACAGCTCATGTGTACAATCTGACAGTGAAATGTATTTAAAAGACTTACCAGCAATGACAGGAAGACAAATGAACATTGAAAAAAATGATTCCAATTTTAAATCGCAACAAAATGCTCTAGGAATGTAAAGCTCCTGCTCCATGTTGCTTTGAGAAATAACATCCGTATAGGAGACGTTCATGTGTGTGCTCAGGTGTCATACTGAGGACCGACACTGGGACCTGTTGGCTTTTTGAGGCAAAACGTAAGAGCAGGACCCAATGTAAAGCTTCACGCTTACGGTCTGTAACATCAGTGCAATTCACAACAAACCACAATCACGTGGAGAATGCGGGCATCGATCCCGCTACCTCTCGCATGCTAAGCGAGCGCTCTACCATTTGAGCTAATTCCCCTTACCCCTGCCTCTTGACTGCTTTGGCTTGTTGAAAGGTGGCTGCGACGTTGTGGGAAAGTGTTTGTGAGGGCGGCAGGGCTGGCACCAAACAAGTGGCTCGTTGGTCTAGGGGTATGATTCTCGCTTAGGGTGCGAGAGGTCCCGGGTTCAAATCCCGGACGAGCCCTCTTTAGACTGATCCCTATGAGCTTTAACACACAACACCGCTGTGCCCTGCACATTTTGCATGTCTCCCTTATCTAACACACCTGATTCAGATCATCAGCTCATTAAGGTAGAGATCCATGAACAGAACTGGGTGTGTCAGTTAAGGGAGACATACAAAATATGCAGAGCTGTGGGTCCCCTAGGACAAGATTGAAAACCACTGCCCTAGACGATCCCCCTACCCTTTAAGCTTTCTACCGGAGGGCTTGCTGTTTTAACAAGCGATGAGTTAATTTCAAGCAACACAATTGACTCAACCCGAAAAATGACCCAGGCTATTCGACCTACTCCCTCCTGGCCGGGAGAAGCACATCATCCTGGCCACTGGGCCTGGGTAGGTACCCTGAGGTGCCTGGAGCTATGAGACTTAAATATACAACCAGGCTAGTGATGCATGGTGTCCAATTTAGTTTACGGATGATTTATCGGAATTTTCTCCTAAAATCTAAAATCAACACTTGGAAAATGCGATAAAGACATGGCTTCTAAGATGTTACTTGACGTTACAACTTACACTAAGTATTGGGATGCCCCTTCTAATAAAGATGTTTGGGGTGACACAGTTGGCACCCCAAACAGAGCACAGCTGTCTCACAGCAAGAAGGTCCCCTGTTCAAGCCCTGGCTGGGTCAGGAGGCCTTTCTGTGTGGAGTTTACATGTTCTCCTTGAGTCAGCATGGAATTACTCTGGGCACTGCATTATTTGGTGTCCTTAAACAGTCCAGAAACAACACACAAGTTGATCTATACACACACACAGAAACCGAGGGAAGGGCAATTTGACATCTCCAATTCACCTAACGTGCATTTCTGACTTTGCCAATAACCAGTTCTCACCATGAATATAGCCATAGATGCTGAACTGGTTTTAATAGTAAATTAACATATTTATCTATTCCACTTTCTCCAGTCAATACAAATATAAATGCTATACCATACAGACCATGTCAAATAATTTTGTTTCCATTTATGTTGCAACAGTTTTGGAAAGGACTTTTTCTGTGCTGAAATGACTGTGGCCCTGTGAACAAATCATTGAAGGGTTTGGGTGATGAGTGTTTTGTTCAGAGCCTGTAATTCATAACAAAGGTGTTCAGCTGGGTTCAGGTCCACGATTATGCAGACCAGTCGACTTCTCTCACACCATTTCAAATATTAAGAAATAAGCATGTACTAATATCGATAAGAGCTTATTTTGACACCAGCCCAACACTAGGGCTCATTGTGGCTAAACAGAGGAGCAGGACCCAACAGGCCCATCCCCAGGAACTGCTTGAGGAAGCTGGTGACTGCGTTGTTGTCACATGTTTCCCAGTGGCATGGCAAAAAGGAAGCAAGGCTTGGCTCGTTGGTCTAGGGGTATGATTCTCGCTTTGGGTGCGAGAGGTCCCGGGTTCAAATCCCGGACGAGCCCGTATATAGCTTTGTTTCTTGATGCTGCTACACTGTGGAAAATTCATGTCAGTCTTGGCAGAACCATTACTGCTCCATGGCCGGTTAGCTCAGTTGGTTAGAGCGTGGTGCTAATAACGCCAAGGTCGGGGGTTCGACCCCCGTACGGGCCACGGCTTTTCTCTACATTCTATTGCAGACTGCTATATTGCTGTGATTTGTCATGAAAGATCCTGCCGGACCAACCTGTCTTGCCGAAATAGCTCAGATGGGAGAGCGTTAGACTGAAGATCTAAAGGTCCCTGGTTCGATCCCGGGTTTCGGCGTTGCGGGCCGTTTCCTGTCAGTTTGGCTTGCTGTGGTTTTGCTGACGGTCCCTGTCCGAGTGTCCTTTTCTCTGTGACGCAGTGGGTCAGGCGCTCAGGCAAAGAGTGGTTCCATGGTGTAACGGTTAGCACTCTGGACTCTGAATCCAGCGATCCGAGTTCAAATCTCGGTGGGACCTGTAACGCTTTTTGGGTATCCAAGGGAACAGTGTTTCTTACCCCAAAACAATCCCCACGCCCTTTAAGCCTTTCTACCAGAGCACTCAGGATGTAGACAAAAAATTAGTTAATTCAAGCAACATTGAGCACTTTTCCAGTTCTCCCTGGCGATGGGCCAACAACGCACAAGTCGCCAAATTTCAGCAAACCTAAGGAAGTTACAAGGAAGCAAATTAAACATGTACGAAAACTTAGGATAAATGAAAAATGCATTGACGTTTAGGACAAAAGAAACACGCAGCTCATGTGTACAGGCCAAAGGAAACACACAGCTCATGTGTACAATCTGACAGTGAAATGTATTTAAAAGACTTACCAGCAATGACAGGAAGACAAATGAACATTGAAAAAAATGATTCCAATTTTAAATCGCAACAAAATGCTCTAGGAATGTAAAGCTCCTGCTCCATGTTGCTTTGAGAAATAACATCCGTATAGGAGACATTCATGTGTGTGCTCAGGTGTCATACTGAGGACCGACACTGGGACCTGTTGGCTTTTTGAGGCAAAACGTAAGAGCAGGACCCAATGTAAAGCTTCACGCTTACGGTCTGTAACATCAGTGCAATTCACAACAAACCACAATCACGTGGAGAATGCGGGCATCAATCCCGCTACCTCTCGCATGCTAAGCGAGCGCTCTACCATTTGAGCTAATTCCCCTTACCCCTGCCTCTTGACTGCTTTGGCTTGTTGAAAGGTGGCTGCGACGTTGTGGGAAAGTGTTTGTGAGGGCGGCAGGGCTGGCACCAAACAAGTGGCTCGTTGGTCTAGGGGTATGATTCTCGCTTAGGGTGCGAGAGGTCCTGGGTTCAAATCCCGGACGAGCCCTCTTTAGACTGATCCCTATGAGCTTTAACACACAACACCGCTGTGTATGGCAATCCTGGCAGGAAAGTAATGTCAACGAGAAACCTGCAAAGGACGTCAGAGACCTCTCAGCGACGTGTCCGCCTTTGGCCTTTCCAGGTGGAAACCATGTCCGAAGGGGTCCTTGTTTGTTAACCCCTAGACGATCCCCCTACCCTTTAAGCTTTCTACCGGAGGGCTTGCTGTTTTAACAAGCGATGAGTTAATTTCAAGCAACACAATTGACTCAACCCGAAAAATGACCCAGGCTATTCGACCTACTCCCTCCTGGCCGGGAGAAGCACATCATCCTGGCCACTGGGCCTGGGTAGGTACCCTGAGGTGCCTGGAGCTATGAGACTTAAATATACAACCAGGCTAGTGATGCATGGTGTACGGATGATTTATCGGAATTTTCTCCTAAAATCTAAAATCAACACTTGGAAAATGCGATAAAGACATGGCTTCTAAGATGTTACTTGACGTTACAACTTACACTAAGTATTGGGATGCCCCTTCCAATAAAGATGTTTGGGGTGACACAGTTGGCACCCCAAACAGAGCACAGCTGTCTCACAGCAAGAAGGTCCCCTGTTCAAGCCCTGGCTGGGTCAGGAGGCCTTTCTGTGTGGAGTTTACATGTTCTCCTTGAGTCAGCATGGAATTACTCTGGGCACTGCATTATTTGGTGTCCTTAAACAGTCCAGAAAGAACACACACGTTGATCTATACACACACACAGAAACCGAGGGAAGGGCAATTTGACATCTCCAATTCACCTAACGTGCATTTCTGACTTTGCCAATAACCAGTTCTCACCATGAATATAGCCATAGATGCTGAACTGGTTTTAATAGTAAATTAACATATTTATCTATTCCACTTTCTCCAGTCAATACAAATATAAATGCTATACCATACAGACCATGTCAAATAATTTTGTTTCCATTTATGTTGCAACAGTTTTGGAAAGGACTTTTTCTGTGCTGAAATGACTGTGGCCCTGTGAACAAATCATTGAAGGGTTTGGGTGATGAGTGTTTTGTTCAGAGCCTGTAATTCATAACAAAGGTGTTCAGCTGGGTTCAGGTCCACGATTATGCAGACCAGTCGACTTCTCTCACACCATTTCAAATATTAAGAAATAAGCATGTACTAATATCGATAAGAGCTTATTTTGACACCAGCCCAACACTAGGGCTCATTGTGGCTAAACAGAGGAGCAGGAACCAACAGGCCCATCCCCAGGAACTGCTTGAGGAAGCTGGTGACTGCGTTGTTGTCACATGTTTCCCAGTGGCATGGCAAAAAGGAAGCAAGGCTTGGCTCGTTGGTCTAGGGGTATGATTCTCGCTTAGGGTGCGAGAGGTCCCGGGTTCAAATCCCGGACGAGCCCTCTTTAGACTGATCCCTATGAGCATTAACACACAACACCGCTGTGTATGGCAATCCTGGCAGGAAAGTAATGTCAACGAGAAACCTGCAAAGGACGTCAGAGACCTCTCAGCGACGCGTCTGCCTTTGGCCTTTCCAGATCGAAACCATGTCCGAGGGGGTCCTTGTTTGTTAACCCCTAGACGATCCCCCTACCCTTTAAGCTTTCTACCGGAGGGCTTGCTGTTTTAACAAGCGATGAGTTAATTTCAAGCAACACAATTGACTCAACCCGAAAAATGACCCAGGCTATTCGACCTACTCCCTCCTGGCCGGGAGAAGCACATCATCCTGGCCACTGGGCCTGGGTAGGTACCCTGAGGTGCCTGGAGCTATGAGACTTAAATATACAACCAGGCTAGTGATGCATGGTGTCCAATTTAGTTTACGGATGATTTATCGGAATTTTCTCCTAAAATCTAAAATCAACACTTGGAAAATGCGATAAAAACATGGCTTCTAAGATGTTACTTGATGTTACAACTTACACTAAGTATTGGGATGCCCCTTCTAATAAAGATGTTTGGGGTGACACAGTTGGCACCCCAAACAGAGCACAGCTGTCTCACAGCAAGAAGGTCCCCTGTTCAAGCCCTGGCTGGGTCAGGAGGCCTTTCTGTGTGGAGTTTACATGTTCTCCTTGAGTCAGCATGGAATTACTCTGGGCACTGCATTATTTGGTGTCCTTAAACAGTCCAGAAACAACACACACACAGAAACCGAGGGAAGGGCAATTTGACATCTCCAATTCACCTAACGTGCATTTCTGAATTTGCCAATAACCAGTTCTCACCATGAATATAGCCATAGATGCTGAACTGGTTTTAATAGTAAATTAACATATTTATCTATTCCACTTTCTCCAATCAATACAAATATAAATGCTATACCATACAGACCATGTCAAATAATTTTGTTTCCATTTATGTTGCAACAGTTTTGGAAAGGACTTTTTCTGTGCTGAAATGACTGTGGCCCTGTGAACAAATCATTGAAGGGTTTGGGTGATGAGTGTTTTGTTCAGAGCCTGTAATTCATAACAAAGGTGTTCAGCTGGGTTCAGGTCCACGATTATGCAGACCAGTCAGTCGACTTCTCTCACACCATTTCAAATATTAAGAAATAAGCATGTACTAATATCGATAAGAGCTTATTTTGACACCAGCCCAACACTAGGGCTCATTGTGGCTAAACAGAGGAGCAGGACCCAACAGGCCCATCCCCAGGAACTGCTTGAGGAAGCTGGTGACTGCGTTGTTGTCACATGTTTCCCAGTGGCATGGCAAAAAGGAAGCAAGGCTTGGCTCGTTGGTCTGGGGGTATGATTCTCGCTTTGGGTGCGAGAGGTCCCGGGTTCAAATCCCGGACGAGCCCGTATATAGCTTTGTTTCTTGATGCTGCTACACTGTGGAAAATTCATCTCAGTCTTGGCAGAACCATTGCTGCTCCATGGCCGGTTAGCTCAGTTGGTTAGAGCGTGGTGCTAATAACGCCAAGGTCGCGGGTTCGACCCCCGTACGGGCCACGGCTTTTCTCTACATTCTATTGCAGACTGCTATATTGCTGTGATTTGTCATGAAATTTCCTGCCTGACCAACCTGTCTTGCCGAAATAGCTCAGTTGGGAGAGCGTTAGACTGAAGATCTAAAGGTCCCTGGTTCGATCCCTGGTTTCGGCATTGCGGGCCGTTTCCTGTCAGTTTGGCTTGCTGTGGTTTTGCTGATGGTCCCTGTCCGAGTGTCCTTTTCTCTGTGACACAGTGGGTCAGGCGCTCAGGCAAGGAGTGGTTCCATGGTGTAACGGTTAGCACTCTGGACTCTGAATCCAGCGATCCGAGTTCAAATCTCGGTGGGACCTGTAACACTTTTTGGCTATCCAAGGGAACAGTGTTTCTTACCCCAAAACAATCCCCACGCCCTTTAAGCCTTTCACCAGAGCACTCAGGATGTAGAAAAAAAATAAGTTAATTCAAGCAACATTGAGCACTTTTCCAGTTCTCCCTGGCGATGGGCCAACAACGCACAAGTCGCCAAATTTCAGCAAACCTAAGGACGTTACAAGGAGGCAAATTAAACATGTACGAAAACTTAGGATAAATGAAAAATGCATTGACGTTTAGGACAAAAGAAACACGCAGCTCATGTGTACAGGCCAAAGGAAACACACAGCTCATGTGTACAATCTGACAGTGAAATGTATTTGAAAGACTTACCAGCAATGACAGGAAGACAAATGAACATTGAAAAAAATGATTCCAATTTTAAATCGCAACAAAATGCTCTAGGAATGTAAAGCTCCTGCTCCATGTTGCTTTGAGAAATAACATCCGTATAGGAGACGTTCATGTGTGTGCTCAGGTGTCATACTGAGGACCGACAC
Source organism: Paramisgurnus dabryanus (assembly GCF_030506205.2). Classification (NCBI taxonomy): domain Eukaryota; kingdom Metazoa; phylum Chordata; class Actinopteri; order Cypriniformes; family Cobitidae; genus Paramisgurnus; species Paramisgurnus dabryanus. The sequence continues at coordinate 32,481,343 of NC_133355.1, read as the reverse complement.
TGGGACCTGTTGGCTTTTTGAGGCAAAACGTAAGAGCAGGACCCAATGTAAAGCTTCACGCTTACGGTCTGTAACATCAGTGCAATTCACAACAAACCACAATCACGTGGAGAATGCGGGCATCGATCCCGCTACCTCTCGCATGCTAAGCGAGCGCTCTACCATTTGAGCTAATTCCCCTTACCCCTGCCTCTTGACTGCTTTGGCTTGTTGAAAGGTGGCTGCGACGTTGTGGGAAAGTGTTTGTGAGGGCGGCAGGGCTGGCACCAAACAAGTGGCTCGTTGGTCTAGGGGTATGATTCTTGCTTAGGGTGCGAGAGGTCCCGGGTTCAAATATGAGCCCTCTTTAGACTGATCCCTATGAGCTTTAACACACAACACCGCTGTGCCCTGCACATTTTGCATGTCTCCCTTATCTAACACACCTGATTCAGATCATCAGCTCATTAAGGTAGAGATCCATGAACAGAACTGGGTGTGTCAGTTAAGGGAGACATACAAAATATGCAGAGCTGTGGGTCCCCTAGGACAAGATTGAAAACCACTGCCCTAGACGATCCCCCTACCCTTTAAGCTTTCTACCGGAGGGCTTGCTGTTTTAACAAGCGATGAGTTAATTTCAAGCAACACAATTGACTCAACCCGAAAAATGACCCAGGCTATTCGACCTACTCCCTCCTGGCCGGGAGAAGCACATCATCCTGGCCACTGGGCCTGGGTAGGTACCCTGAGGTGCCTGGAGCTATGAGACTTAAATATACAACCAGGCTAGTGATGCATGGTGTCCAATTTAGTTTACGGATGATTTATCGGAATTTTCTCCTAAAATCTAAAATCAACACTTGGAAAATGCGATAAAGACATGGCTTCTAAGATGTTACTTGACGTTACAACTTACACTAAGTATTGGGATGCCCCTTCTAATAAAGATGTTTAGGGTGACACAGTTGGCACCCCAAACAGAGCACAGCTGTCTCACAGCAAGAAGGTCCCCTGTTCAAGCCCTGGCTGGGTCAGGAGGCCTTTCTGTGTGGAGTTTACATGTTCTCCTTATGTCAGCATGGAATTACTCTGGGCACTGCATTATTTGGTGTCCTTAAACAGTCCAGAAACAACACACACGTTGATCTATACACACACACAGAAACCGAGGGAAGGGCAATTTGACATCTCCAATTCACCTAACGTGCATTTCTGACTTTGCCAATAACCAGTTCTCACCATGAATATAGCCATAGATGCTGAACTGGTTTTAATAGTAAATTAACATATTTATCTATTCCACTTTCTCCAATCAATACAAATATAAATGCTATACCATACAGACCATGTCAAATAATTTTGTTTCCATTTATGTTGCAACAGTTTTGGAAAGGACTTTTTCTGTGCTGAAATGACTGTGGCCCTGTGAACAAATCATTGAAGGGTTTGGGTGATGAGTGTTTTGTTCAGAGCCTGTAATTCATAACAAAGGTGTTCAGCTGGGTTCAGGTCCACGATTATGCAGACCAGTCGACTTCTCTCACACCATTTCAAATATTAAGAAATAAGCATGTACTAATATCGATAAGAGCTTATTTTGACACCAGCCCAACACTAGGGCTCATTGTGGCTAAACAGAGGAGCAGGACCCAACAGGCCCATCCCCAGGAACTGCTTGAGGAAGCTGGTGACTCCGTTGTTGTCACATGTTTCCCAGTGGCATGGCAAAAAGGAAGCAAGGCTTGGCTCGTTGGTCTAGGGGTATGATTCTCGCTTTCGGTGCGAGAGGTCCGGGGTTCAAATCCCGGACGAGCCCGTATATAGCTTTGTTTCTTGATGCTGCTACACTGTGGAAAATTCATGTTAGTCTTGGCAGAACCATTGGTGCTCCATGGCCGGTTAGCTCAGTTGCTTAGAGCGTGGTGCTAATAACGCCAAGGTCGCGGGTTCGACCCCGTACGGGCCATGGCTTTTCTCTACATTCTATTGCAGACTGCTATATTGCTGTGATTTGTCATGAAAATTCCTGCCTGACCAACCTGTCTTGCCGAAATAGATCAGTTGGGAGAGCGTTAGACTGAAGATCTAAAGGTCCCTGGTTCGATCCCGGGTTTCAGCTTTGCGGGCCGTTTCCTGTCAGTTTGGCTTGCTGTGGTTTTGCTGACGGTCCCTGTCCGAGTGTCCTTTTCTCTGTCAGGCAGTGGGTCAGGCACTCAGGCAAAGAGTGGTTCCATGGTGTAATGGTTAGCACTCTGGACTCTGAATCCAGCGATCCGAGTTCAAATCTCGGTGGGACCTGTAACACTTTTTGGGTATCCAAGGGAACAGTGTTTCTTACCCCAAAACAATCCCCACGCCCTTTAAGCCTTTCTACCAGAGCACTCAGGATGTAGACAAAAAATTAGTTAATTCAAGCAACATTGAGCACTTTTCCAGTTCTCCCTGGCGATGGGCCAACAACGCACAAGTCGCCAAATTTCAGCAAACCTAAGGACGTTACAAGGAAGCAAATTAAACATGTACGAAAACTTAGGATAAATGAAAAATGCATTGACGTTTAGGACAAAAGAAACACGCAGCTCATGTGTACAGGCCAAAGGAAACACACAGCTCATGTGAACAATCTGACAGTGAAATGTATTTAAAAGACTTACCAGCAATGACAGGAAGACAAATGAACATTGAAAAAAATGATTCCAATTTTAAATCGCAACAAAATGCTCTAGGAATGTAAAGCTCCTGCTCCATGTTGCTTTGAGAAATAACATCCGTATAGGAGACGTTCATGTGTGTGCTCAGGTGTCATACTGAGGACCGACACTGGGACCTGTTGGCTTTTTGAGGCAAAACGTAAGAGCAGGACCCAATGTAAAGCTTCACGCTTACGGTCTGTAACATCAGTGCAATTCACAACCAACCACAATCACGTGGAGAATGCGGGCATCGATCCCGCTACCTCTCGCATGCTAAGCGAGGGCTCTACCATTTGAGCTAATTCCCCTTACCCCTGCCTCTTGACTGCTTTGGCTTGTTGAAAGGTGGCTGCGACGTTGTGGGAAAGTGTTTGTGAGGGCGGCAGGGCTGGCACCAAACAAGTGGCTCGTTGGTCTAGGGGTATGATTCTCGCTTAGGGTGCGAGAGGTCCCGGGTTCAAATCCCGGACGAGCCCTCTTTAGACTGATCCCTATGAGCTTTAACACACAACACCGCTGTGTATGGCAATCCTGGCAGGAAAGTAATGTCAACGAGAAACCTGCAAAGGACGTCAGAGACCTCTCAGCGACGCGTCCGCCTTTGGCCTTTCCAGGTCGAAACCATGTCCGAGGGGGTCCTTGTTTGTTAACCCCTAGACGATCCCCCTACCCTTTAAGCTTTCTACCGGAGGGCTTGCTGTTTTAACAAGCGATGAGTTAATTTCAAGCAACACAATTGACTCAACCCGAAAAATGACCCAGGCTATTCGACCTACTCCCTCCTGGCCGGGAGAAGCACATCATCCTGGCCACTGGGCCTGGGTAGGTACCCTGAGGTGCCTGGAGCTATGAGACTTAAATATACAACCAGGCTAGTGATGCATGGTGTCCAATTTAGTTTACGGATGATTTATCGGAATTTTCTCCTAAAATCTAAAATCAACACTTGGAAAAGGCGATAAAGACATGGCTTCTAAGATGTTACTTGACGTTACAACTTACACTAAGTATTGGGATGCCCCTTCTAATAAAGATGTTTGGGGTGACACAGTTGGCACCCCAAACAGAGCACAGCTGTCTCAAAGCAAGAAGGTCCCCTGTTCAAGCCCTGGCTGGGTCAGGAGGCCTTTCTGTGTGGAGTTTACATGTTCTCCTTGAGTCAGCATGGAATTACTCTGGGCACTGCATTATTTGGTGTCCTTAAACAGTCCAGAAACAACACACACGTTGATCTATACACACACACACAGAAACCGAGGGAAGGGCAATTTGACATCTCCAATTCACCTAACGTGCATTTCTGACTTTGCCAATAACCAGTTCTCACCATGAATATAGCCATAGATGCTGAACTGGTTTTAATAGTAAATTAACATATTTATCTATTCCACTTTCTCCAATCAATACAAATATAAATGCTATACCATACAGACCATGTCAAATAATTTTGTTTCCATTTATGTTGCAACAGTTTTGGAAAGGACTTTTTCTGTGCTGAAATGACTGTGGCCCTGTGAACAAATCATTGAAGGGTTTGGGTGATGAGTGTTTTGTTCAGAGCCTGTAATTCATAACAAAGGTGTTCAGCTGGGTTCAGGTCCACGATTATGCAGACCAGTTGACTTCTCTCACACCATTTCAAATATTAAGAAATAAGCATGTACTAATATCGATAAGAGCTTATTTTGACACCAGCCCAACACTAGGGCTCATTGTGGCTAAACAGAGGAGCAGGACCCAACAGGCCCATCCCCAGGAACTGCTTGAGGAAGCTGGTGACTGCGTTGTTGTCACATGTTTCCCAGTGGCATGGCCAAAAGGAAGCAAGGCTTGGCTCGTTGGTCTAGGGTTATGATTCTCGCTTTGGGTGCGAGAGGTCCGGGGTTCAAATCCCGGACGAGCCCGTATATAGCTTTGTTTCTTGATGCTGCTACACTGTGGAAAATTCATGTTAGTCTTGGCAGAACCATTGCTGCTCCATGGCCGGTTAGCTCAGTTGGTTAGAGCGTGGTGCTAATAACGCCAAGGTTGCGGGTTCGACCCCGTACGGGCCACGGCTTTTCTCTACATTCTATTGCAGACTGCTATATTGCTGTGATTTGTCATGAAAATTCCTGCCTGACCAACCTGTCTTGCCGAAATAGCTCAGTTGGGAGAGCGTTAGACTGAAGATCTAAAGGTCCCTGGTTCGATCCCGGGTTTCGGCATTGCGGGCCGTTTCCTGTCAGTTTGGCTTGCTGTGGTTTTGCTGACGGTCCCTGTCCGAGTGTCCTTTTCTCTGTGACGCAGTGGGTCAGGCGCTAAGGCAAAGAGTGGTTCCATGGTGTAACAGTTAGCACTCTGGACTCTGAATCCAGCGATCCGAGTTCAAATCTCGGTGGGACCTGTAACACTTTTTGGGTATCCAAGGGAACAGTGTTTCTTACCCCAAAACAATCCCCATGCCCTTTAAGCCTTTCTACCAGAGCACTCAGGATGTAGACAAAAAATTAGTTAATTCAAGCAACATTGAGCACTTTTCCAGTTCTCCCTGGCGATGGGCCAACAACGCACAAGTCGCCAAATTTCAGCAAACCTAAGGACGTTACAAGGAAGCAAATTAAACATGTACGAAAACTTAGGATAAATGAAAAATGCATTGACGTTTAGGACAAAAGAAACACGCAGCTCATGTGTACAGGCCAAAGGAAACACACAGCTCATGTGTACCATCTGACAGTGAAATGTATTTAAAAGACTTACCAGCAATGACAGGAAGACAAATGAACATTGAAAAAAATGATTCCAATTTTAAATCGCAACAAAATGCTCTAGGAATGTAAAGCTCCTGCTCCATGTTGCTTTGAGAAATAACATCCATATAGGAGACGTTCATGTGTGTGCTCAGGTGTCATACTGAGGACCGACACTGGGACCTGTTGGCTTTTTGAGGCAAAACGTAAGAGCAGGACCCAATGTAAAGCTTCACGCTTACGGTCTGTAACATCAGTGCAATTCACAACAAACCACAATCACGTGGAGAATGCGGGCATCGATCCCGCTACCTCTCGCATGCTAAGCGAGCGCTCTACCATTTGAGCTAATTCCCCTTACCCCTGCCTCTTGACTGCTTTGGCTTGTTGAAAGTGGCTGCGACGTTGTGGGAAAGTGTTTGTGAGGGCGGCAGGGCTGGCACCAAACAAGTGGCTCGTTGGTCTAGGGGTATGATTCTCGCTTAGGGTGCGAGAGGTCCCGGGTTCAAATCCCGGACGAGCCCTCTTTAGACTGATCCCTATGAGCTTTAACACACAACACTGCTGTGTATGGCAATCCTGGCAGGAAAGTAATGTCAACGAGAAACCTGCAAAGGACGTCAGAGACCTCTCAGCGACGCTTCCGCCTTTGGCCTTTCCAGGTCGAAACCATGTCCGAGGGGGTCCTTTTTTGTTAACCCCTAGACGATCCCCCTACCCTTTAAGCTTTCTACCGGAGGGCTTGCTGTTTTAACAAGCGATGAGTTAATTTCAAGCAACACAATTGACTCAACCCGAAAAATGACCCAGGCTATTCGACCTACTCCCTCCTGGCCGGGAGAAGCACATCATCCTGGCCACTGGGCCTGGGTAGGTACCCTGAGGTGCCTGGAGCTATGAGACTTAAATATACAACCAGGCTAGTGATGCATGGTGTCCAATTTAGTTTACGGATGATTTATCGGAATTTTCTCCTAAAATCTAAAATCAACACTTGGAAAATGCGATAAAGACATGGCTTCTAAGATGTTACGTGACGTTACAACTTACACTAAGTATTGGGATGCCCCTTCTAATAAAGATGTTTGGGGTGACACAGTTGGCACCCCAAACAGAGCACAGCTGTCTCACAGCAAGAAGGTCCCCTGTTCAAGCCCTGGCTGGGTCAGGAGGCCTTTCTGTGTGGAGTTTACATGTTCTCCTTGAGTCAGCATGGAATTACTCTGGGCACTGCATTATTTGGTGTCCTTAAACAGTCCAGAAACAACACACACGTTGATCTATACACACACACAGAAACCGAGGGAAGGGCAATTTGACATCTCCAATTCACCTAACGTGCATTTCTGACTTTGCCAATAACCAGTTTTCACCATGAATATAGCCATAGATGCTGAACTGGTTTTAATAGTAAATTAACATATTTATCTATTCCACTTTCTCCAATCAATACAAATATAAATGCTATACCATACAGACCATGTCAAATAATTTTGTTTCCATTTATGTTGCAACAGTTTTGGAAAGGACTTTTTCTGTGCTGAAATGACTGTGGCCCTGTGAACAAATCATTGAAGGGTTTGGGTGATGAGTGTTTTGTTCAGAGCCTGTAATTCATAACAAAGGTGTTCAGCTGGGTTCAGGTCCACGATTATGCAGACCAGTCGACTTCTCTCACACCATTTCAAATATTAAGAAATAAGCATGTACTAATATCGATAAGAGCTTATTTTGACACCAGCCCAACACTAGGGCTCATTGTGGCTAAACAGAGGAGCAGGACCCAACAGGCCCATCCCCAGGAACTGCTTGAGGAAGCTGGTGACTGCAGATGTTGTCACATGTTTCCCAGTGGCATGGCAAAAAGGAAGCAAGGCTTGGCTCGTTGGTCAAGGGGATGATTCTCGCTTTGGGTGCGAGAGGTCCCGGGTTCAAATCCCGGACGAGCCCGTATATAGCTTTGTTTCTTGATGCTGCTACACTGTGGAAAATTCATGTCAGTCTTGGCAGAACCATTGCTGCTCCATGGCCGGTTAGCTCAGTTGGTTAGAGCGTGGTGCTAATAACGGCAAGGTCGCGGGTTGGACCCCCGTACGGGCCACGGCTTTTCTCTACATTATATTGCAGACTGCTATATTGCTGTGATTTGTCATGAAAGATCCTGCCTGACCAATCTGTCTTGCCGAAATAGCTCAGTTGGGAGAGCGTTAGACTGAAGATCTAAAGGTCCCTGGTTCGATCCCTGGTTTCGGCATTGCGGGACGTTTCCTGTCAGTTTGGCTTGCTGTGGTTTTGCTGACGGTCCCTGTCCGAGTGTCCTTTTCTCTGTGACGCAGTGGGTCAGGCGCTCAGGCAAAGAGTGGTTCCATGGTGTAACGGTTAGCACTCTGGACTCTGAATCCAGCGATCCGAGTTCAAATCTCGGTGGGACCTGTAACACTTTTTGGGTATCCAAGGGAACAGTGTTTCTTACCCCAAAACAATCCCCACGCCCTTTAAGCCTTTCTACCAGAGCACTCAGGATGTAGACAAAAAATTAGTTAATTCAAGCAACATTGAGCACTTTTCCAGTTCTCCCTGGCGATGGGCCAACAACGCACAAGTCGCCAAATTTCAGCAAACCTAAGGACGTTACAAGGAGGCAAATTAAACATGTACGAAAACTTAGGATAAATGAAAAATGCATTGACGTTTAGGACAAAAGAAACACGCAGCTCATGTGTACAGGCCAAAGGAAACACACAGCTCATGTGTACAATCTGACAGTGAAATGTATTTAAAAGACTTACCAGCAATGACAGGAAGACAAATGAACATTGAAAAAAATGATTCCAATTTTAAATCGCAACAAAATGCTCTAGGAATGTAAAGCTCCTGCTCCATGTTGCTTTGAGAAATAACATCCGTATAGGAGACGTTCATGTGTGTGCTCAGGTGTCATACTGAGGACCGACACTGGGACCTGTTGGCTTTTTGAGGCAAAACGTAAGAGCAGGACCCAATGTAAAGCTTCACGCTTACGGTCTGTAACATCAGTGCAATTCACAACAAACCACAATCACGTGGAGAATGCGGGCATCGATCCCGCTACCTCTCGCATGCTAAGCGAGCGCTCTACCAGTTGAGCTAATTCCCCTTACCCCTGCCTCTTGACTGCTTTGGCTTGTTGAAAGGTGGCTGCGACGTTGTGGGAAAGTGTTTGTGAGGGCGGCAGGGCTGGCACCAAACCAGTGGCTCGTTGGTCTAGGGGTATGATTCTCGCTTAGGGTGCGAGAGGTCCTGGGTTCAAATCCCGGACGAGCCCTCTTTAGACTGATCCCTATGAGCTTTAACACACAACACCGCTGTGTATGGGAATCCTGGCAGGAAAGTAATGTCAACGAGAAACCTGCAAAGGACGTCAGAGACCTCTCAGCGACGCGTCCGCCTTTGGCCTTTCCAGGTCGAAACCATGTCCGAAGGGGTCCTTGTTTGTTAACCCCTAGACGATCCCCCTACCCTTTAAGCTTTCTACCGGAGGGCTTGCTGTTTTAACAAGCGATGAGTTAATTTCAAGCAACACAATTGACTCAACCCGAAAAATGACCCACGCTATTCGACCTACTCCCTCCTGGCCGGGAGAAGCACATCATCCTGGCCACTGGGCCTGGGTAGGTACCCTGAGGTGCCTGGAGCTATGAGACTTAAATATACAACCAGGCTAGTGATGCATGGTGTACGGATGATTTATCGGAATTTTCTCCTAAAATCTAAAATCAACACTTGGAAAATGCGATAAAGACATGGCTTCTAAGATGTTACTTGACGTTACAACTTACACTAAGTATTGGGATGCCCCTTCCAATAAAGATGTTTGGGGTGACACAGTTGGCACCCCAAACAGAGCACAGCTGTCTCACAGCAAGAAGGTCCCCTGTTCAAGCCCTGGCTGGGTCAGGAGGCCTTTCTGTGTGGAGTTTACATGTTCTCCTTAAGTCAGCATGGAATTACTCTGGGCACTGCATTATTTGGTGTCCTTAAACAGTCCAGAAAGAACACACACGTTGATCTATACACACACACAGAAACCGAGGGAAGGGCAATTTGACATCTCCAATTCACCTAACGTGCATTTCTGACTTTGCCAATAACCAGTTCTCACCATGAATATAGCCATAGATGCTGAACTGGTTTTAATAGTAAATTAACATATTTATCTATTCCACTTTCTCCAGTCAATACAAATATAAATGCTATACCATACAGACCATGTCAAATAATTTTGTTTCCATTTATGTTGCAACAGTTTTGGAAAGGACTTTTTCTGTGCTGAAATGACTGTGGCCCTGTGAACAAATCATTGAAGGGTTTGGGTGATGAGTGTTTTGTTCAGAGCCTGTAATTCATAACAAAGGTGTTCAGCTGGGTTCAGGTCCACGATTATGCAGACCAGTCGACTTCTCTCACACCATTTCAAATATTAAGAAATAAGCATGTACTAATATCGATAAGAGCTTATTTTGACACCAGCCCAACACTAGGGCTCATTGTGGCTAAACAGAGGAGCAGGACCCAACAGGCCCATCCCCAGGAACTGCTTGAGGAAGCTGGTGACTGCGTTGTTGTCACATGTTTCCCAGTGGCATGGCAAAAAGGAAGCAAGGCTTGGCTCGTTGGTCTAGGGGTATGATTCTCGCTTTGGGTGCGAGAGGTCCCGGGTTCAAATCCCGGACGAGCCCGTATATAGCTTTGTTTCTTGATGCTGCTACACTGTGGAAAATTCATGTCAGTCTTGGCAGAACCATTGCTGCTCCATGGCCGGTTAGCTCAGTTGGTTAGAGCGTGGTGCTAATAACGCCAAGGTCGCGGGTTCGACCCCCGTACGGGCCACGGCTTTTCTCTACATTCTATTGCAGACTGCTATATTGCTGTGATTTGTCATGAAATTTCCTGCCTGTCCAACCTGTCTTGCCGAAATAGCTCAGTCTGGGAGAGCGTTAGACTGAAGATCTAAAGGTCCCTGGTTCGATCCCGGGTTTCGGCGTTGCGGGCCGTTTCCTGTCAGTTTGGCTTGCTGTGGTTTTGCTGACGGTCCCTGTCCGAGTGTCCTTTTCTCTGTGACGCAGTGGGTCAGGCGCTCAGGCAAAGAGTGGTTCCATGGTGTAACGGTTAGCACTCTGGACTCTGAATCCAGCGATCCGAGTTCAAATCTCGGTGGGACCTGTAACACTTTTTGGGTATCCAAGGGAACACTGTTTCTTACCCCAAAACAATCCCCACGCCCTTTAAGCCTTTCTACCAGAGCACTCAGGATGTAGACAAAAAATTAGTTAATTCAAGCAACATTGAGCACTTTTCCAGTTCTCCCTGGCGATGGACCAACAACGCACAAGTCGCCAAATTTCAGCAAACCTAAGGACGTTACAAGGAAGCAAATTAAACATGTACGAAAACTTAGGATAAATGAAAAATGCATTGACGTTTAGGACAAAAGAAACACGCAGCTCATGTGTACAGGCCAAAGGAAACACACAGCTCATGTGTACAATCTGACAGTGAAATGTATTTAAAAGACTTACCAGCAATGATAGGAAGACAAATGAACATTGAAAAAAATGATTCTAATTTTAAATCGCAACAAAATGCTCTAGGAATGTAAAGCTCCTGCTCCATGTTGCTTTGAGAAATAACATCCGTATAGGAGACGTTCATGTGTGTGCTCAGGTGTCATACTGAGGACCGACACTGGGACCTGTTGGCTTTTTGAGGCAAAACGTAAGAGCAGGACCCAATGTAAAGACTGATCCCTATGAGCTTTAACACACAACACCGCTGTGTATGGCAATCCTGGCAGGAAAGTAATGTCAACGAGAAACCTGCAAAGGACGTCAGAGACCTCTCAGCGACGCGTCCGCCTTTGGCCTTTCCAGGTCGAAACCATGTCCGAAGGGGTCCTTGTTTGTTAACCCCTAGACGATCCCCCTACCCTTTAAGCTTTCTACCGGAGGGCTTGCTGTTTTAACAAGCGATGAGTTAATTTCAAGCAACACAATTGACTCAACCCGAAAAATGACCCAGGCTATTCGACCTACTCCCTCCTGGCCGGGAGAAGCACATCATCCTGGCCACTGGGCCTGGGTAGGTACCCTGAGGTGCCTGGAGCTATGAGACTTAAATATACAACCAGGCTAGTGATGCATGGTGTCCAATTTAGTTTACGGATGATTTATCGGAATTTTCTCCTAAAATCTAAAATCAACACTTGGAAAATGCGATAAAGACATGGCTTCTAAGATGTTACTTGACGTTACAACTTACACTAAGTATTGGGATGCCCCTTCTAATAAAGATGTTTGGGGTGACACAGTTGGCACCCCAAATAGAGCACAGCTGTCTCACAGCAAGAAGGTCCCCTGTTCAAGCCCTGGCTGGGTCAGGAGGCCTTTCTGTGTGGAGATTACATGTTCTCCTTGAGTCAGCATGGAATTACTCTGGGCACTGCATTATTTGGTGTCCTTAAACAGTCCAGAAACAACACACACGTTGATCTATACACACACACAGAAACCGAGGGAAGGGCAATTTGACATCTCCAATTCACCTAACGTGCATTTCTGACTTTGCCAATAACCAGTTCTCACCATGAATATAGCCATAGATGCTGAACTGGTTTTAATAGTAAATTAACATATTTATCTATTCCACTTTCTCCAATCAATACAAATATAAATGCTATACCATACAGACCATGTCAAATAATTTTGTTTCCATTTATGTTGCAACAGTTTTGGAAAGGACTTTTTCTGTGCTGAAATGACTGTGGCCCTGTGAACAAATCATTGAAGGGTTTGGGTGATGAGTGTTTTGTTCAGAGCCTGTAATTCATAACAAAGGTGTTCAGCTGGGTTCAGGTCCACGATTATGCAGACCAGTCGACTTCTCTCACACCATTTCAAATGTTAAGAAATAAGCATGTACTAATATCGATAAGAGCTTATTTTGACACCAGCCCAACACTAGGGCTCATTGTGGCTAAACAGAGGAGCAGGACCCAACAGGCCCATCCCCAGGAACTGCTTGAGGAAGCTGGTGACTGCGTTGTTGTCACATGTTTCCAAGTGGCATGGCAAAAAGGAAGCAAGGCTTGGCTCGTTGGTCTGGGGGTATGATTCTCGCTTTGGGTGCGAGAGGTCCCGGGTTCAAATCCCGGACGAGCCCGTATATAGCTTTGTTTCTTGATGCTGCTACACTGTGGAAAATTCATGTCAGTCTTGGCAGAACCATTGCTGCTCCATGGCCGGTTAGCTCAGTTGGTTAGAGCGTGGTGCTAATAACGCCAAGGTCGCAGGTTCGACCCCCGTACGGGCCACGGCTTTTCTCTACATTCTATTGCAGACTGCTATATTGCTGTGATTTGTCATGAAAATTCCTGCCTGACCAACCTGTCTTGCCGAAATAGCTCAGTTGGGAGAGCGTTAGACTGAAGATCTAAAGGTCCCTGGTTCGATCCCGGGTTTCGGCATTGCGGGCCGTTTCCTGTCAGTTTGGCTTGCTGTGGTTTTGCTGACGGTCCCTGTCCGAGTGTCCTTTTCTCTGTGACGCAGTGGGTCAGGCGCTAAGGCAAAGAGTGGTTCCATGGTGTAACAGTTAGCACTCTGGACTCTGAATCCAGCGATCCGAGTTCAAATCTCGGTGGGACCTGTAACACTTTTTGGGTATCCAAGGGAACAGTGTTTCTTACCCCAAAACAATCCCCACGCCCTTTAAGCCTTTCTACCAGAGCACTCAGGATGTAGACAAAAAATTAGTTAATTCAAGCAACATTGAGCACTTTTCCAGTTCTCCCTGGCGATGGGCCAACAACGCACAAGTCGCCAGATTTCAGCAAACCTAAAGACGTTACAAGGAAGCAAATTAAACATGTACGAAAACTTAGGATAAATGAAAAATGCATTGACGTTTAGGACAAAAGAAACACGCAGCTCATGTGTACAGGCCAAAGGAAACACACAGCTCATGTGTACCATCTGACAGTGAAATGTATTTAAAAGACTTACCAGCAATGACAGGAAGACAAATGAACATTGAAAAAAATGATTCCAATTTTAAATCGCAACAAAATGCTCTAGGAATGTAAAGCTCCTGCTCCATGTTGCTTTGAGAAATAACATCCGTATAGGAGACGTTCATGTGTGTGCTCAGGTGTCATACTGAGGACCGACACTGGGACCTGTTGGCTTTTTGAGGCAAAACGTAAGAGCAGGACCCAATGTAAAGCTTTACGCTTACTGTCTGAAACATCAGTGCAATTCACAACAAACCACAATCACGTGGAGAATGCGGGCATCGATCCCGCTACCTCTCGCATGCTAAGCGAGCGCTCTGCCATTTGAGCTAATTCCCCTTACCCCTGGCTCTTGACTGCTTTGGCTTGTTGAAAGGTGGCTGCGACGTTGTGGGAAAGTGTTTGTGAGCTCAGCGACGCGTCCGCCTTTGGCCTTTCCAGGTCGAAACCATGTCCGAGGGGGTCCTTGTTTGTTAGCCCCTAGACGATCCCCCTACCCTTTAAGCTTTCTACCGGAGGGCTTGCTGTTTTAACAAGCATTGAGTTAATTTCAAGCAACACAATTGACTCAACCCGAAAAATGACCCAGGCTATTCGACCTACTCCCTCCTGGCTGGGCGAAGCACATCATCCTGGCCACTGGGCCTGGGTAGGTACCCTGAGGTGCCTGGAGCTATGAGACTTAAATATACAACCAGGCTAGTGATGCATGGTGTCCAATTTAGTTTACGGATGATTTATCGGAATTTTCTCCTAAAATCTAAAATCAACACTTGGAAAATGCGATAAAGACATGGCTTCTAAGATGTTACTTGACGTTACAACTTACACTAAGTATTGGGATGCCCCTTCTAATAAAGATGTTTGGGGTGACACAGTTGGCACCCCAAACAGAGCACAGCTGTCTCACAGCAAGAAGGTCCCCTGTTCAAGCCCTGGCTGGGTCAGGAGGCCTTTCTGTGTGGAGATTACATGTTCTCCTTGAGTCAGCATGGAATTACTCTGGGCACTGCATTATTTGGTGTCCTTAAACAGTCCAGAAACAACACACACGTTGATCTATACACACACACTGAAACCGAGGGAAGGGCAATTTGACATCTCCAATTCACCTAACGTGCATTTCTGACTTTGCCAATAACCAGTTCTCACCATGAATATAGCCATAGATGCTGAACTGGTTTTAATAGTAAATTAACATATTTATCTATTCCACTTTCTCCAATCAATACAAATATAAATGCTATACCATACAGACCATGTCAAATAATTTTGTTTCCATTTATGTTGCAACAGTTTTGGAAAGGACTTTTTCTGTGCTGAAATGACTGTGGCCCTGTGAACAAATCATTGAAGGGTTTGGGTGATGAGTGTTTTGTTCAGAGCCTGTAATTCATAACAAAGGTGTTCAGCTGGGTTCAGGTCCACGATTATGCAGACCAGTCGACTTCTCTCACACCATTTCTAATATTAAGAAATAAGCATGTACTAATATCGATAAGAGCTTATTTTGACACCAGCCCAACACTAGGGCTCATTGTGGCTAAACAGAGGAGCAGGACCCAACAGGCCCATCCCCAGGAACTGCTTGAGGAAGCTGGTGACTGCGTTGTTGTCACATGTTTCCCAGTGGCATGGCCAAAAGGAAGCAAGGCTTGGCTCGTTGGTCTAGGGGTATGATTCTCGCTTTGGGTGCGAGAGGTCCCGGGTTCAAATCCCGGACGAGCCCGTATATAGCTTTGTTTCTTGATGCTGCTACACTGTGGAAAATTCATGTCAGTCTTGGCAGAACCATTGGTGCTCCATGGCCGGTTAGCTCAGTTGGTTAGAGCGTGGTGCTAATAACGCCAAGGTCGCGGGTTCGACCCCCGTACGGGCCACGGCTTTTCTCTACATTCTATTGCAGACTGCTATATTGCTGTGATTTGTCATGAAAATTCCTGCCTGACCAACCTGTCTTGCCGAAATAGCTCAGTTGGGAGCGCGTTAGACTGAAGATCTAAAGGTCCCTGGTTCGATCCCGGGTTTCGGCATTGCAGGCCGTTTCCTGTCAGTTTGGCTTGCTGTGGTTTTGCTGACGGTCCCTGTCCGAGTGTCCTTTTCTCTGTGACGCAGTGGGTCAGGCGCTCAGGCAAAGAGTGGTTCCATGGTGTAACGGTTAGCACTCTGGACTCTGAATCCAGCGATCCGAGTTCAAATCTCGGTGGGACCTGTAACACTTTTTGGGTATCCAAGGGAACAGTGTTTCTTACCCCAAAACAATCCCCACGCCCTTTAAGCCTTTCTACCAGAGCACTCAGGATGTAGACAAAAAATTTGTTAATTCAAGCAACATTGAGCACTTTTCCAGTTCTCCCTGGCGATGGGCCAACAACGCACAAGTCGCCAAATTTCAGCAAACCTAAGGACGTTACAAGGAAGCAAATTAAACGTACGAAAACTTAGGATAAATGAAAAATGCATTGACGTTTAGGACAAAAGAAACACGCAGCTCATGTGTACAGGCCAAAGGAAACACACAGCTCATGTGTACCATCTGACAGTGAAATGTATTTAAAAGACTTACCAGCAATGACAGGAAGACAAATGAACATTGAAAAAAATGATTCCAATTTTAAATCGCAACAAAATGCTCTAGGAATGTAAAGCTCCTGCTCCATGTTGCTTTGAGAAATAACATCCGTATAGGAGACGTTCATGTGTGTGCTCAGGTGTCATACTGAGGACCGACACTGGGACCTGTTGGCTTTTTGAGGCAAAACGTAAGAGCAGGACCCAATGTAAAGCTTCACGCTTACGGTCTGTAACATCTGTGCAATTCACAACAAACCACAATCACGTGGAGAATGCGGGCATCGATCCCGCTACCTCTCGCATGCTAAGCGAGCGCTCTACCATTTGAGCTAATTCCCCTTACCCCTGGCTCTTGACAGCTTTGGCTTGTTGAAAGGTGGCTGCGACGTTGTGGGAAAGTGTTTGTGAGGGCGGCAGGGCTGGCACCAAACAAGTGGCTCGTTGGTCTAGGGGTATGATTCTCGCTTAGGGTGCGAGAGGTCCCGGGTTCAAATCCCGGACGAGCCCTCTTTAGACTGATCCCTATGAGCTTTAACACACAACACCGCTGTGTATGGCAATCCTGGCAGGAAAGTAATGTCAACGAGAAACCTGCAAAGGACGTCAGAGACCTCTCAGCGACGCGTCCGCCTTTGGCCTTTCCAGGTCGAAACCATGTCCGAGGGGGTCCTTGTTTGTTAACCCCTAGACGATCCCCGTACCCTTTAAGCTTTCTACCGGAGGGCTTGCTGTTTTAACAAGCGATGAGTTAATTTCAAGCAACACAATTGACTCAACCCGAAAAATGACCCAGGCTATTCGACTTACTCCCTCCTGGCCGGGAGAAGCACATCATCCTGGCCACTGGGCCTGGGTAGGTACCCTGAGGTGCCTGGAGCTATGAGACTTAAATATACAACCAGGCTAGTGATGCATGGTGTCCAATTTAGTTTACGGATGATTTATCGGAATTTTCTCCTAAAATCTAAAATCAACACTTGGAAAATGCGATAAAGACATGGCTTCTAAGATGTTACTTGACGTTACAACTTACACTAAGTATTGGGATGCCCCTTCTAATAAAGATGTTTGGGGTGACATAGTTGGCACCCCAAACAGAGCACAGCTGTCTCACAGCAAGAAGGTCCCCTGTTCAAGCCCTGGCTGCGTCAGGAGGCCTTTCTGTGTGGAGTTTACATGTTCTCCTTGAGTCAGCATGGAATTACTCTGGGCACTGCATTATTTGGTGTCCTTAAACAGTCCAGAAACAACACACACGTTGATCTATACACACACAGAGAAACCGAGGGAAGGGCAATTTGACATCTCCAATTCACCTAACGTGCATTTCTGACTTTGCCAATAACCAGTTCTCACCATGAATATAGCCATAGATGCTGAACTGGTTTTAATAGTAAATTAACATATTTATCTATTCCACTTTCTCCAATCAATACAAATATAAATGCTATACCATACAGACCATGTCAAATAATTTTGTTTCCATTTATGTTGCAACAGTTTTGGAAAG
Organism: Paramisgurnus dabryanus; assembly: GCF_030506205.2. NCBI lineage: Eukaryota > Metazoa > Chordata > Actinopteri > Cypriniformes > Cobitidae > Paramisgurnus > Paramisgurnus dabryanus. The sequence goes on along the minus strand of NC_133355.1, from coordinate 32,463,808 downwards.
GACTTTTTCTGTGCTGAAATGACTGTGGCCCTGTGAACAAATCATTGAAGGGTTTGGGTGATGAGTGTTTTGTTCAGAGCCTGTAATTCATAACAAAGGTGTTCAGCTGGGTTCAGGTCCACGATTATGCAGACCAGTCGACTTCTCTCACACCATTTCAAATATTAAGAAATAAGCATATACTAATATCGATAAGAGCTTATTTTGACACCAGCCCAACACTAGGGCTCATTGTGGCTAAACAGAGGAGCAGGACCCAACAGGCCCATCCCCAGGAACTGCTTGAGGAAGCTGGTGACTGCGTTGTTGTCTCATGTTTCCCAGTGGCATGGCAAAAAGGAAGCAAGGCTTGGCTCGTTGGTCTAGGGGTATGATTCTCGCTTTGGGTGCGAGAGGTCCCGGGTTCAAATCTCGGACGAGCCCGTATATAGCTTTGTTTCTTGATGCTGCTACACTGTGGAAAATTCATGTCAGTCTTGGCAGAACCATTGGGGTCCATGGCCGGTTAGCTCAGTTGGTTAGAGCGTGGTGCTAATAACGCCAAGGTCGCGGGTTCGACCCCCGTACGGGCCACGGCTTTTCTCTACATTCTATTGCAGACTGCTATATTGCTGTGATTTGTCATGAAAATTCCTGCCTGACCAACCTGTCTTGCCGAAATAGCTCAGTTGGGAGAGCGTTAGACTGAAGATCTAAAGGTCCCTGGTTCGATCCCGGGTTTCGGCATTGCAGGCCGTTTCCTGTCAGTTTGGCTTGCTGTGGTTTTGCTGACGGTCCCTGTCCGAGTGTCCTTTTCTCTGTGACGCAGTGGGTCAGGCGCTCAGGCAAAGAGTGGTTCCATGGTGTAACGGTTAGCACTCTGGACTCTGAATCCAGCGATCCGAGTTCAAATCTCGGTGGGACCTGTAACACTTTTTGGGTATCCAAGGGAACAGTGTTTCTTACCCCAAAACAATCCCCACGCCCTTTAAGCCTTTCTACCAGAGCACTCAGGATGTAGACAAAAAATTTGTTAATTCAAGCAACATTGAGCACTTTTCCAGTTCTCCCTGGCGATGGGCCAACAACGCACAAGTCGCCAAATTTCAGCAAACCTAAGGACGTTACAAGGAAGCAAATTAAACGTACGAAAACTTAGGATAAATGAAAAATGCATTGACGTTTAGGACAAAAGAAACACGCAGCTCATGTGTACAGGCCAAAGGAAACACACAGCTCATGTGTACAATCTGACAGTGAAATGTATTTAAAAGACTTACCAGCAATGACAGGAAGACAAATGAACATTGAAAAAAATGATTCCAATTTTAAATCGCAACAAAATGCTCTAGGAATGTAAAGCTCCTGCTCCATGTTGCTTTGAGAAATAACATCCGTATAGGAGACGTTCATGTGTGTGCTCAGGTGTCATACTGAGGACCGACACTGGGACCTGTTGGCTTTTTGAGGCAAAACGTAAGAGCAGGACCCAATGTAAAGCTTCACGCTTACGGTCTGTAACATCTGTGCAATTCACAACAAACCACAATCACGTGGAGAATGCGGGCATCGATCCCGCTACCTCTCGCATGCTAAGCGAGCGCTCTACCATTTGAGCTAATTCCCCTTACCCCTGCATCTTGACTGCTTTGGCTTGTTGAAAGGTGGCTGCGACGTTGTGGGAAAGTGTTTGTGAGGGCGGCAGGGCTGGCACCAAACAAGTGGCTCGTTGGTCTAGGGGTATGATTCTCGCTTAGGGTGCGAGAGGTCCCCGGTTCAAATCCCGGACGAGCCCTCTTTAGACTGATCCCTATGAGCTTTAACACACAACACCGCTTTGTATGGCAATCCTGGCAGGAAAGTAATGTCAACGAGAAACCTGCAAAGGACGTCAGAGACCTCTCAGCGACGCGTCCGCCTTTGGCCTTTCCAGGTCGAAACCATGTCCGAGGGGGTCCTTGTTTGTTAACCCCTAGACGATCCCCCTACCCTTTAAGCTTTCTACCGGAGGGCTTGCTGTTTTAACAAGCGATGAGTTAATTTCAAGCAACACAATTGACTCAACCCGAAAAATGACCCAGGCTATTCGACCTACTCCCTCCTGGCCGGGAGAAGCACATCATCCTGGCCACTGGGCCTGGGTAGGTACCCTGAGGTGCCTGGAGCTATGAGACTTAAATATACAACCAGGCTAGTGATGCATGGTGTCCAATTTAGTTTGCGGATGATTTATCGGAATTTTCTCCTAAAATCTAAAATCAACACTTGGAAAATGCGATAAAGACATGGCTTCTAAGATGTTACTTGACGTTACAACTTACACTAAGTATCGGGATGCCCCTTCTAATAAAGATGTTTGGGGTGACACAGTTGGCACCCCAAACAGAGCACAGCTGTCTCACAGCAAGAAGGTCCCCTGTTCAAGCCCTGGCTGGGTCAGGAGGCCTTTGTGTGTGGAGTTTACATGTTCTCCTTGAGTCAGCATGGAATTACTCTGGGCACTGCATTATTTGGTTTCCTTAAACAGTCCAGAAACAACACACACGTTGATCTATACACACACACAGAAACCGAGGGAAGGGCAATTTGACATCTCCAATTCACCTAACGTGCATTTCTGACTTTGCCAATAACCAGTTCTCACCATGAATATAGCCATAGATGCTGAACTGGTTTTAATAGTAAATTAACATATTTATCTATTCCACTTTCTCCAATCAATACAAATATAAATGCTATACCATACAGACCATGTCAAATAATTTTGTTTCCATTTATGTTGCAACAGTTTTGGAAAGGACTTTTTCTGTGCTGAAATGACTGTGGCCCTGTGAACAAATCATTGAAGGGTTTGGGTGATGAGTGTTTTGTTCAAAGCCTGTAATTCATAACAAAGGTGTTCAGCTGGGTTCAGGTCCACGATTATGGAGACCAGTCGACTTCTCTCACACCATTTCAAATATTAAGAAATAAGCATGTACTAATATCGATAAGAGCTTATTTTGACACCAGCACAACACTAGGGCTCATTGTAGCTAAACAGAGGAGCAGGACCCAACAGGCCCATCCCCAGGAACTGCTTGAGGAAGCTGGTGACTGCGTTGTTGTCACATGTTTCCCAGTGGCATGGTAAAAAGGAAGCAAGGCTTGGCTCGTTGGTCTAGGGGTATGATTCTCGCTTTGGGTGCGACAGGTCCTGGGTTCAAATCCCGGACGAGCACGTATATAGCTTTGTTTCTTGATGCTGCTACACTGTGGAGCAGCATCAAGGGCTTGCTGTTTTAACAAGCGATGAGTTAATTTCAAGCAACACAATTGACTCAACCCGAAAAATGACCCAGGCTATTCGACCTACTCCCTCCTGGCCGGGAGAAGCACATCATCCTGGCCACTGGGCCTGGGTAGGTACCCTGAGGTGCCTGGAGCTATGAGACTTAAATATACAACCAGGCTAGTGATGCATGGTGTCCAATTTAGTTTACGGATGATTTATCGGAATTTTCTCCTAAAATCTAAAATCAACACTTGGAAAATGCGATAAAGACATGGCTTCTAAGATGTTACTTGACGTTACAACTTACACTAAGTATTGGGATGCCCCTTCTAATAAAGATGTTTGGGGTGACACAGTTGGCACCCCAAACAGAGCACAGCTGTCTCACAGCAAGAAGGTCCCCTGTTCAAGCCCTGGCTGGGTCAGGAGGCCTTTCTGTGTGGAGTTTACATGTTCTCCTTGAGTCAGCATGGAATTACTCTGGGCACTGCATTATTTGGTTTCCTTAAACAGTCCAGAAACAACACACACGTTGATCTATACACACACACAGAAACCGAGGGAAGGGCAATTTGACATCTCCAATTCACCTAACATGCATTTCTGACTTTGCCAATAACCAGTTCTCACCATGAATATAGCCATAGATGCTGAACTGGTTTTAATAGTAAATTAACATATTTATCTATTCCACTTTCTCCAGTCAATACAAATATAAATGCTATACCATACAGACCATGTCAAATAATTTTGTTTCCATTTATGTTGCAACAGTTTTGGAAAGGACTTTTTCTGTGCTGAAATGACTGTGGCCCTGTGAACAAATCATTGAAGGGTTTGGGTGATGAGTGTTTTGTTCAGAGCCTGTAATTCATAACAAAGGTGTTCAGCTGGGTTCAGGTCCACGATTATGCAGACCAGTCGACTTCTCTCACACCATTTCAAATATTAAGAAATAATCATGTACTAATATCGATAAGAGCTTATTTTGACACCAGCCCAACACTAGGGCTCACTGTGGCTAAACAGAGGAGCAGGACCCAACAGGCCCATCCCCAGGAACTGCTTGAGGAAGCTGGTGACTGCGTTGTTGTCACATGTTTCCCAGTGGCATGGCAAAAAGGAAGCAAGGCTTGGCTTGTTGGTCTAGGGGTATGATTCTCGCTTTGGGTGCGAGAGGTCCTGGGTTCAAATCCCGGACGAGCCCGTATATAGCTTTGTCTCTTGATGCTGCTGCACTGTGGAAAATTCATGTCAGTCTTGGCAGAACCATTGCTGCTCCATGGCCGGTTAGCTCAGTTGGTTAGAGCGTGGTGCTAATAACGCCAAGGTCGCGGGTTCGACCCCCGTACGGGCCACGGCTTTTCTCTACATTCTATTGCAGACTGCTATATTGCTGTGATTTGTCATGAAAGATCCTGCCGGACCAACCTGTCTTGCCGAAATAGCTCAGTTGGGAGAGCGTTAGACTGAAGATCTAAAGGTCCCTGGTTCGATCCCGGGTTTCGGCATTGCGGGCCGTTTCCTGTCAGTTTGGCTTGCTGTGGTTTTGCTGATGGTCCCTGTCCGAGTGTCCTTTTCTCTGTGACGCAGTGGGTCAGGCGCTCAGGCAAAGAGTGGTTCCATGGTGTAACGGTTAGCACTCTGGACTCTGAATCCAGCGATCCGAGTTCAAATCTCGGTGGGACTTGTAACACTTTTTGGGTATCCAAGGGAACAGTGTTTCTTACCCCAAAACATTCCCCACGCCCTTTAAGCCTTTCTACCAGAGCACTCAGGATGTAGACAAAAAATTAGTTAATTCAAGCAACATTGAGCACTTTTCCAGTTCTCCCTGGCGATGGGCCAACAATGCACAAGTCGCCAAATTTCAGCAAACCTAAGGAAGTTACAAGGAAGCAAATTAAACATGTACGAAAACTTAGGATAAATGAAAAATGCATTGACGTTTAGGACAAAAGAAACACGCAGCTCATGTGTACAGGCCAAAGGAAACACACAGCTCATGTGTACAATCTGACAGTGAAATGTATTTAAAAGACTTACCAGCAATGACAGGAAGACAAAGGAACATTGAAAAAAATGATTCCAATTTTAAATCGCAACAAAATGCTCTAGGAATGTAAAGCTCCTGCTCCATGTTGCTTTGAGAAATAATATCCGTATAGGAGACGTTCATGTGTGTGCTCAGGTGTCATACTGAGGACCGACACTGGGACCTGTTGGCTTTTTGAGGCAAAACGTAAGAGCAGGACCCAATGTAAAGCTTCACGCTTACGGTCTGTAACATCAGTGCAATTCACAACAAACCACAATCACGTGGAGAATGCGGGCATCGATCCCGCTACCTCTCGCATGCTAAGCGAGCGCTCTACCATTTGAGCTAATTCCCCTTACCCCTGCCTCTTGACTGCTTTGGCTTGTTGAAAGGTGGCTGCGACGTTGTGGGAAAGTGTTTGTGAGGGCGGCAGGGCTGGCACCAAACAAGTGGCTCGTTGGTCTAGGGGTATGATTCTCGCTTAGGGTGCGAGAGGTCCCCGGTTCAAATCCCGGACGAGCCCTCTTTAGACTGATCCCTATGAGCTTTAACACACAACACCGCTGTGTATAGCAATCCTGGCAGGAAAGTAATGTCAACGAGAAACCTGCAAAGGACGTCAGAGACCTCTCAGCGACGCGTCCGCCTTTGGCCTTTCCAGGTCGAAACCATGTCCGAGGGGGTCCTTGTTTGTTAACCCCTAGACGATCCCCCTACCCTTTAAGCTTTCTACCGGAGGGCTTGCTGTTTTAACAAGCGATGAGTTAATTTCAAGCAACACAATTGACTCAACCCGAAAAATGACCCAGGCTATTCGACCTACTCCCTCCTGGCCGGGAGAAGCACATCATCCTGGCCACTGGGCCTGGGTAGGTACCCTGAGGTGCCTGGAGCTATGAGACTTAAATATACAACCAGGCTAGTGATGCATGGTGTCCAATTTAGTTTACGGATGATTTATCGGAATTTTCTCCTAAAATCTAAAATCAACACTTGGAAAATGCGATAAAGACATGGCTTCTAAGATGTTACTTGACGTTACAACTTACACTAAGTATTGGGATGCCCCTTCTAATAAAGATGTTTGGGGTGACACAGTTGGCACCCCAAACAGAGCACAGCTGTCTCACAGCAAGAAGGTCCCCTGTTCAAGCCCTGGCTGGGTCAGGAGGCCTTTCTGTGTGGAGTTTACATGTTCTCCTTGAGTCAGCATGGAATTACTCTGGGCACTGCATTATTTGGTGTCCTTAAACAGTCCAGAAACAACACACACACAGAAACCGAGGGAAGGGCAATTTGACATCTCCAATTCACCTAACGTGCATTTCTGAATTTGCCAATAACCAGTTCTCACCATGAATATAGCCATAGATGCTGAACTGGTTTTAATAGTAAATTAACATATTTATCTATTCCACTTTCTCCAATCAATACAAATATAAATGCTACACCATACAGACCATGTCAAATAATTTTGTTTCCATTTATGTTGCAACAGTTTTGGAAAGGACTTTTTCTGTGCTGAAATGACTGTGGCCCTGTGAACAAATCATTGAAGGGTTTGGGTGATGAGTGTTTTGTTCAGAGCCTGTAATTCATAACAAAGGTGTTCAGCTGGGTTCAGGTCCACGATTATGCAGACCAGTCAGTCGACTTCTCTCACACCATTTCAAATATTAAGAAATAAGCATGTACTAATATCGATAAGAGCTTATTTTGACACCAGCACAACACTAGGGCTCATTGTGGCTAAACAGAGGAGCAGGACCCAACAGGCCCATCCCCAGGAACTGCTTGAGGAAGCTGGTGACTGCGTTGTTGTCACATGTTTCCGAGTGGCATGGCAAAAAGGAAGCAAGGCTTGGCTCGTTGGTCTAGGGGTATGATTCCCTCTTTGGGTGCGAGAGGTCCCGGGTTCAAATCCCGGACGAGCCCGTATATAGCTTTGTTTCTTGATGCTGCTACACTGTGGAGCAGCATCAAGGGCTTGCTGTTTTAACAAGCGATGAGTTAATTTCAAGCAACACAATTGACTCAACCCGAAAAATGACCCAGGCTATTCGACCTACTCCCTCCTGGCCGGGAGAAGCACATCATCCTGGCCACTGGGCCTGGGTAGGTACCCTGAGGTGCCTGGAGCTATGAGACTTAAATATACAACCAGGCTAGTGATGCATGGTGTCCAATTTAGTTTACGGATGATTTATCGGAATTTTCTCCTAAAATCTAAAATCAACACTTGGAAAATGCGATAAAGACATGGCTTCTAAGATGTTACTTGACGTTACAACTTACACTAAGTATTGGGATGCCCCTTCTAATAAAGAGCACAGCTGTCTCACAGCAAGAAGGTCCCCTGTTCAAGCCCTGGCTGGGTCAGGAGGCCTTTCTGTGTGGAGTTTACATGTTCTCCTTGAGTCAGCATGGAATTACTCTGGGCACTGCATTATTTGGTGTCCTTAAACAGTCCAGAAACAACACACACGTTGATCTATACACGCACACAGAAACCGAGGGAAGGGCAATTTGACATCTCCAATTCACCTAACGTGCATTTCTGACTTTGCCAATAACCAGTTCTCACCATGAATATAGCCATAGATGCTGAACTGGTTTTAATAGTAAATTAACATATTTATCTATTCCACTTTCTCCAATCAATACAAATATAAATGCTATACCATACAGACCATGTCAAATCATTTTGTTTCCATTTATGTTGCAACAGTTTTGGAAAGGACTTTTTCTGTGCTGAAATGACTGTGGCCCTGTGAACAAATCATTGAAGGGTTTGGGTGATGAGTGTTTTGTTCAGAGCCTGTAATTCATAACAAAGGTGTTCAGCTGGGTTCAGGTCCACGATTATGCAGACCAGTCGACTTCTCTCATACCATTTCAAATATTAAGAAATAAGCATGTACTAATATCGATAATAGCTTATTTTGACACCAGCCCAACACTAGGGCTCATTGTGGCTAAACAGAGGAGCAGGACCCAACAGGCCCATCCCCAGGGAACTGCTTGAGGAAGCTGGTGACTGCGTTGTGGTCACATGTTTCCCAGTGGCATGGCAAAAAGGAAGCAAGGCTTGGCTCGTTGGTCTAGGGGTATGATTCTCGCTTTGGGTGCAAGAGGACCCGGGTTCAAATCCCGGACGAGCCCGTATATAGCTTTGTTTCTTGATGCTGCTACACTGTGGAAAATTCATGTCAGTCTTGGCAGAACCATTGCTGCTCCATGGCCGGTTAGCTCAGTTGGTTAGAGCGTGGTGCTAATAACGCCAAGGTCGCGGGTTCGACCCCCGTACGGGCCAAGGCCTTTCTCTAATTTCTATTGCTGACTGCTATATTGCTGTAATTTGTCATGAAAATTCCTGCCTGACCAAAGTGTCTTGCCGAAATAGCTCAGTTGGGAGAGCGTTAGACTGAAGATCTAAAGGTCCCTGGTTCGATCCCGGGTTTCGGCATTGCGGGCCGTTTCCTGGCAGTTTGGCTTGCTGTTGTTTTGCTGACGGTCCCTGTCCGAGTGTCCTTTTCTCTGTGACGCAGTGGGTCAGGCGCTCAGACAAAGAGTGGTTCCAACGGTTAGCACTCTGGACTCTGAATCCAGCGATCCGAGTTCAAATCTCGGTGGGACCTGTAACACTTTTTGGGTATCCAAGGGAACAGTGTTTCTTACCCCAAAACAATCCCCACGCCCTTTAAGCCTTTCTACCAGAGCACTCAGGATGTAGACAAAAAATTAGTTAATTCAAGCAACATTGAGCACTTTTCCAGTTCTCCCTGGCGATGGGCCAACAACGCACAAGTCGCCAAATTTCAGCAAACCTAAGGACGTTACAAGGAAGCAAATTAAACATGTACGAAAACTTAGGATAAATGAAAAATGCATTGACGTTTAGGACAAAAGAAACACGCAGCTCATGTGTACAGGCCAAAGGAAACACACAGCTCATGTGTACCATCTGACAGTGAAATGTATTTAAAAGACTTACCAGCAATGACAGGAAGACAAATGAACATTGAAAAAAATGATTCCAATTTTAAATCGCAACAAAATGCTCTAGGAATGTAAAGCTCCTGCTCCATGTTGCTTTGAGAAATAACATCCGTATAGGAGACGTTCATGTGTGTGCTCAGGTGTCATACTGATGACCGTCACTGGGACCTGTTGGCTTTTTGAGGCAAAACGTAAGAGCAGGACCCAATGTAAAGCTTCAGGCTTACGGTCTGTAACATCAGTGCAATTCACAACAAACCACAATCACGTGGAGAATGCGGGCATCGATCCCGCTACCTCTCGCATGCTAAGCGAGCGCTCCACCATTTGAGCTAATTCCCCTTACCCCTGCCTCTTGACTGCTTTGGCTTGTTGAAAGGTGGCTGCGACGTTGTGGGAAAGTGTTTGTGAGGGCGGCAGGGCTGGCACCAAACAAGTGGCTCGTTGGTCTAGGGGTATGATTCTCGCTTAGGGTGCGAAAGGTCCTGGGTTCAAATCCCGGACGAGCCCTCTTTAGACTGATCCCTATGAGCTTTAACACACAACACCGCTGTGTATGGCAATCCTGGCAGGAAAGTAATGTCAACGAGAAACCTGCAAAGGACGTCAGAGACCTCTCAGCGACGCGTCCGCCTTTGGCCTTTCCAGGTCGAAACCATGTCCGAGGGGGTCCTTGTTTGTTAACCCCTAGACGATCCCCCTACCCTTTAAGCTTTCTACCGGAGGGCTTGCTGTTTTAACAAGCGATGAGTTAATTTCAAGCAACACAATTGACTCAACCCGAAAAATGACCCAGGCTATTCGACCTACTCCCTCCTGGCCGGGAGAAGCACATCATCCTGGCCACTGGGCCTGGGTAGGTACCCTGAGGTGCCTGGAGCTATGAGACTTAAATATACAACCAGGCTAGTGATGCATGGTGTCCAATTTAGTTTACGGATGATTTATCGGAATTTTCTCCTAAAATCTAAAATCAACACTTGGAAAATGCGATAAAGACATGGCTTCTAAGATGTTACTTGACGTTACAACTTACACTAAGTATTGGGATGCCCCTTCTAATAAAGATGTTTGGGGTGACACAGTTGGCACCCCAAACAGAGCACAGCTGTCTCACAGCAAGAAGGTCCCCTGTTCAAGCCCTGGCTGGGTCAGGAGGCCTTTCTGTGTGGAGTTTACATGTTCTCCTTGAGTCAGCATGGAATTACTCTGGGCACTGCATTATTTGGTTTCCTTAAACAGTCCAGAAACAACACACACGTTGATCTATACACACACACAGAAACCGAGGGAAGGGCAATTTGACATCTCCAATTCACCTAACGTGCATTTCTGACTTTGCCAATAACCAGTTCTCACCATGAATATAGCCATAGATGCTGAACTGGTTTTAATAGTAAATTAACATATTTATCTATTCCACTTTCTCCAATCAATACAAATATAAATGCTATACCATACAGACCATGTCAAATAATTTTGTTTCCATTTATGTTGCAACAGTTTTGGAAAGGACTTTTTCTGTGCTGAAATGACTGTGGCCCTGTGAACAAATCATTGAAGGGTTTGGGTGATGAGTGTTTTGTTCAGAGCCTGTAATTCATAACAAAGGTGTTCAGCTGGGTTCAGGTCCACGATTATGCAGACCAGTCGACTTCTCTCACACCATTTCAAATATTAAGAAATAAGCATGTACTAATATCGATAAGAGCTTATTTTGACACCAGCCCAACACTAGGGCTCATTGTGGCTAAACAGAGGAGCAGGACCCAACAGGCCCATCCCCAGGAACTGCTTGAGGAAGCTGGTGACTGCGTTGTTGTCACATGTTTCCCAGTGGCATGGCAAAAAGGAAGCAAGGCTTGGCTCGTTGGTCTAGGGGTATGATTCTCGCTTTGGGTGCGAGAGGTCCCGGGTTTAAATCCCGGACGAGCCCGTATATAGCTTTGTTTCTTGATGCTGCTACACTGTGGAAAATTCATGTCAGTCTTGGCAGAACCATTGCTGCTCCATGGCCGGTTAGCTCTTTTGGTTAGAGCATGGTGCTAATAACGCCAAGGTCGCGGGTTCGACCCCCGTACGGGCCACGGCTTTTCTCTACATTCTATTGCAGACTGCTATATTGCTGTGATTTGTCATGAAAGATCCTGCCTGTCCAACCTGTCTTGCCGAAATAGCTCAGTTGGGAGAGCGTTAGACTGAAGATCTAAAGGTCCCTGGTTAGATCCCGGGTTTCGGCATTGCGGGCCGTTTCCTGTCAGTTTGGCTTGCTGTGGTTTTGCTGACGGTCCCTGTCCGAGTTTCCTTTTCTCTGTGACGCAGTGGGTCAGGCGCTCAGGCAAAGAGTGGTTCCATGGTGTAACGGTTAGCACTCTGGACTCTGAATCCAGCGATCCGAGTTCAAATCTCGGTGGGACCTGTAACACTTTTTGGGTATCCAAGGGAACAGTGTTTCTTACCCCAAAACAATCCCCACGCCCTTTAAGCCTTTCTACCAGAGCACTCAGGATGTAGACAAAAAATTAGTTAACTCAAGCAACATTGAGCACTTTTCCAGTTCTCCCTTGCAATGGGCCAACAACGCACAAGTCGCCAAATTTCAGCAAACCTAAGGACATTACAAGGAAGCAAATTAAACATGTACGAAACTTAGGATAAATGAAAAATGCATTGACGTTTAGGACAAAAGAAACACGCAGCTCATGTGTACAGGCCAAAGGAAACACACAGCTCATGTGTACAATCTGACAGCGAAATGTATTTAAAAGACTTACCAGCAATGACAGGAAGACAAATGAACATTGAAAAAAATGATTCCAATTTTAAATCGCAACAAAATGCTCTAGGAATGTAAAGCTCCTGCTCCATGTTGCTTTGAGAAATAACATCCGTATAGGAGACGTTCATGTGTGTGCTCAGGTGTCATACTGAGGACCGACACTGGGACCTGTTGGCTTTTTGAGGCAAAACGTAAGAGCAGGACCCAATGTAAAGCTTCACGCTTACGGTCTGTAACATCAGTGCAATTCACAACAAACCACAATCACGTGGAGAATGCGGGCATCGATCCCGCTACCTCTCGCATGCTAAGCGAGCGCTCTACCATTTGAGCTAATTCCCCTTACCCCTGCCTCTTGACTGCTTTGGCTTGTTGAAAGGTGGCTACGACGTTGTGGGAAAGTGTTTGTGAGGGCGGCAGGGCTGGCACCAAACAAGTGGCTCGTTGGTCTAGGGGTATGATTCTCGCTTAGGGTGCGAGAGGTCCCGGGTTCAAATCCCGGACGAGCCCTCTTTAGACTGATCCCTATGAGCTTTAACACACAACACCGCTGTGTATGGCAATCCTGGCAGGAAAGTAATGTCAACGAGAAACCTGCAAAGGACGTCAGAGACCTCTCAGCGACGCGTCCGCCTTTGGCCTTTCCAGGTCGAAACCATGTCCGAGGGGGTCCTTGTTTGTTAACCCCTAGACGATCCCCCTACCCTTTAAGCTTTCTACCGGAGGGCTTGCTGTTTTAACAAGCGATGAGTTAATTTCAAGCAACACAATTGACTCAACCCGAAAAATGACCCAGGCTATTCGACCTACTCCCTCCTGGCCGGGAGAAGCACATCATCCTGGCCACTGGGCCTGGGTAGGTACCCTGAGGTGCCTGGAGCTATGAGACTTAAATATACAACCAGGCTAGTGATGCATGGTGTCCAATTTAGTTTACGGATGATTTATCGGAATTTTCTCCTAAAATCTAAAATCAACACTTGGAAAATGCGATAAAGACATGGCTTCTAAGATGTTACTTGACGTTACAACTTACACTAAGTATTGGGATGCCCCTTCTAATAAAGATGTTTGGGGTGACACAGTTGGCACCCCAAACAGAGCACAGCTGTCTCACAGCAAGAAGGTCCCCTGTTCAAGCCCTGGCTGGGTCAGGAGGCCTTTCTGTGTGGAGTTTACATGTTCTCCTTGAGTCAGCATGGAATTACTCTGGGCACTGCATTATTTGGTGTCCTTAAACAGTCCAGAAACAACACACACACAGAAACCGAGGGAAGGGCAATTTGACATCTCCAATTCACCTAACGTGCATTTCTGAATTTGCCAATAACCAGTTCTCACCATGAATATAGTCATAGATGCTGAACTGGTTTTAATAGTAAATTAACATATTTATCTATTCCACTTTCTCCAATCAATACAAATATAAATGCTATACCATACAGACCATGTCAAATAATTTTGTTTCCATTTATGTTGCAACAGTTTTGGAAAGGACTTTTTCTGTGCTGAAATGACTGTGGCCCTGTGAACAAATCATTGAAGGGTTTGGGTGATGAGTGTTTTGTTCAGAGCCTGTAATTCATAACAAAGGTGTTCAGCTGGGTTCAGGTCCACGATTATGCAGACCAGTCAGTCGACTTCTCTCACACCATTTCAAATATTAAGAAATAAGCATGTACTAATATCGATAAGAGCTTATTTTGACACCAGCACAACACTAGGGCTCATTGTGGCTAAACAGAGGAGCAGGACCCAACAGGCCCATCCCCAGGAACTGCTTGAGGAAGCTGGTGACTGCGTTGTTGTCACATGTTTCCGAGCGGCATGGCAAAAAGGAAGCAAGGCTTGGCTCGTTGGTCTAGGGGAATGATTCTCGCTTTGGGTGCGAGAGGTCCCGGGTTCAAATCCCGGACGAGCCCGTATATAGCTTTGTTTCTTGATGCTGCTACACTGTGGAGCAGCATCAAGGGCTTGCTGTTTTAACAAGCGATGAGTTAATTTCAAGCAACACAATTGACTCAACCCGAAAAATGACCCAGGCTATTCGACCTACTCCCTCCTGGCCGGGAGAAGCACATCATCCTGGCCACTGGGCCTGGGTAGGTACCCTGAGGTGCCTGGAGCTATGAGACTTAAATATACAACCAGGCTAGTGATGCATGGTGTCCAATTTAGTTTACGGATGATTTATCGGAATTTTCTCCTAAAATCTAAAATCAACACTTGGAAAATGCGATAAAGACATGGCTTCTAAGATGTTACTTGACGTTACAACTTACACTAAGTATTGGGATGCCCCTTCTAATAAAGAGCACAGCTGTCTCACAGCAAGAAGGTCCCCTGTTCAAGCCCTGGCTGGGTCAGGAGGCCTTTCTGTGTGGAGTTTACATGTTCTCCTTGAGTCAGCATGGAATTACTCTGGGCACTGCATTATTTGGTGTCCTTAAACAGTCCAGAAACAACACACACGTTGATCTATACACGCACACAGAAACCGAGGGAAGGGCAATTTGACATCTCCAATTCACCTAACGTGCATTTCTGACTTTGCCAATAACCAGTTCTCACCATGAATATAGCCATAGATGCTGAACTGGTTTTAATAGTAAATTAACATATTTATCTATTCCACTTTCTCCAATCAATACAAATATAAATGCTATACCATACAGACCATGTCAAATAATTTTGTTTCTATTTATGTTGCAACAGTTTTGGAAAGGACTTTTTCTGTGCTGAAATGACTGTGGCCCTGTGAACAAATCATTGAAGGGTTTGGGTGATGAGTGTTTTGTTCAGAGCCTGTAATTCATAACAAAGGTGTTCAGCTGGGTTCAGGTCCACGATTATGCAGACCAGTCGACTTCTCTCATACCATTTCAAATATTAAGAAATAAGCATGTACTAATATCGATAATAGCTTATTTTGACACCAGCCCAACACTAGGGCTCATTGTGGCTAAACAGAGGAGCAGGACCCAACAGGCCCATCCCCAGGAACTGCTTGAGGAAGCTGGTGACTGCGTTGTGGTCACATGTTTCCCAGTGGCATGGCAAAAAGGAAGCAAGGCTTGGCTCGTTGGTCTAGGGGTATGATTCTCGCTTTGGGTGCAAGAGGTCCCGGGTTCAAATCCCGGACGAGCCCGTATATAGCTTTGTTTCTTGATGCTGCTACACTGTGGAAAATTCATGTCAGTCTTGGCAGAACCATTGCTGCTCCATGGCCGGTTAGCTCAGTTGGTTAGAGCGTGGTGCTAATAACGCCAAGGTCGCGGGTTCGACCCCCGTACGGGCCAAGGCTTTTCTCTAATTTCTATTGCTGACTTCTATATTGCTGTAATTTGTCATGAAAATTCCTGCCTGACCAACGTGTTTTGCCGAAATAGCTCAGTTGGGAGAGCGTTAGACTGAAGATCTAAAGGTCCCTGGTTCGATCCCGGGTTTCGGCATTGCGGGCCGTTTCCTGGCAGTTTGGCTTGCTGTTGTTTTGCTGACGGTCCCTGTCCGAGTGTCCTTTTCTCTGTGACGCAGTGGGTCAGACGCTCAGGCAAAGAGTGGTTCCAACGGTTAGCACTCTGGACTCTGAATCCAGCGATCCGAGTTCAAATCTCGGTGGGACCTGTAACACTTTTTGGGTATCCAAGGGAACAGTGTTTCTTACCCCAAAACAATCCCCACGCCCTTTAAGCCTTTCTACCAGAGCACTCAGGATGTAGACAAAAAATTAGTTAATTCAAGCAACATTGAGCACTTTTCCAGTAGAGGTCTACACGGAAGACCCGAGACCCGAAGACCCGGGACCCGACCCGGGACCCGTACGGGTTCGGGTCTATAATTTAAATGATCAGCCGGGTCCGGGTCGGGTCTCAATCTATTACTTCGGGTCCCGGGTCTGTTTAACATTGTGGCTAATACCCGAGGTCAATCGGACTCGGAGAACACACACTCACATTTAAATAAAATATTTCAAAATCAGCAACAAAAACTTAGATGAACTGTCGCATACATTTTTTCTATGACGCTAAAATTGCGTTAAAAAGTTTATATTTGGTTGCTCCAACCAGGCAGCTAACGCGCATGTGCTCTTTTACTGTGTCTCTGCTCTGGCTACCAATCAGGAGCTTCTGCAGTGAGACGCAATGACTTTACCTTTGACTATTGGCTCTTTTATTTAGAAGGCGGGACTTATTCCGCCGTACCACGCATTTTGCACTGACTTCTCTTATTTTTATAATAATATTATAAATTGACCGTCTTGCTGTTATATCTAAAGTTTTCGCGACTCAAAGAGCACAGAGATGATAGCAAAGAAGCAACGAAAGCAGCCATGGCACTGCACGAGCAATCGTTATTATAATCCAAATGGGCAAACATTATTAAGCAAGTTGACCCGATGTAAAACTGCGTTATTAATCACCATGACTGTAAAGTGGACTTTAAAAGCTGGAATAAGCATAAAACATTTCAATCGTCAAGAGAGGAATAACATGGATGGAACTTTCTTGGAAATAAGGATTGTGCATCACACAGACAGGTACAAGGAGGGAGAAGACTAACTTCTATGGGTAAGACAAAAAGTTTAATTTTCGCTACTTGTTTATTGACTTATTAATAACATTTAGCTAAAGAATATTTGCCGGTCGGGTCTGTGTCTTCCCGGACGGGTTCGGGTCCAGATTTTAAATAATAGACGGGTCTTCGTCGGATCCGGGTCCAGCTTTTAAATAATAGACGGGTCCGGGTCGGGTCCGGGTCCAGCTTTCAAAACAACAGACGGGTCCGGGTCGGTTCAGTGTAGCACATTTGCGGGTCTGATCGGGTTCGGGTAGGAATTTTTGGACCCGTGTAGACCTCTATTTTCCAGTTCTCCCTGGCGATGGGCCAACAACGCACAAGTCGCCAAATTTCAGCAAACCTAAGGACGTTACAAGGAAGCAAATTAAACATGTACGAAAACTTAGGATAAATGAAAAATGCATTGACGTTTAGGACAAAAGAAACACGCAGCTCATGTGTACAGGCCAAAGGAAACACACAGCTCATGTGTACCATCTGACAGTGAAATGTATTTAAAAGACTTACCAGCAATGACAGGAAGACAAATGAACATTGAAAAAAATGATTCCAATTTTAAATCGCAACAAAATGCTCTAGGAATGTAAAGCTCCTGCTCCATGTTGCTTTGAGAAATAACATCCGTATAGGAGACGTTCATGTGTGTGCTCAGGTGTCATACTGATGACCGTCACTGGGACCTGTTGGCTTTTTGAGGCAAAACGTAAGAGCAGGACCCAATGTAAAGCTTCAGGCTTACGGTCTGTAACATCAGTGCAATTCACAACAAACCACAATCACGTGGAGAATGCGGGCATCGATCCCGCTACCTCTCGCATGCTAAGCGAGCGCTCCACCATTTGAGCTAATTCCCCTTACCCCTGCCTCTTGACTGCTTTGGCTTGTTGAAAGGTGGCTGCGACGTTGTGGGAAAGTGTTTGTGAGGGCGGCAGGGCTGGCACCAAACAAGTGGCTCGTTGGTCTAGGGGTATGATTCTCGCTTAGGGTGCGAGAGGTCCTGGGTTCAAATCCCGGACGAGCCCTCTTTAGACTGATCCCTATGAGCTTTAACACACAACACCGCTGTGTATGGCAATCCTGGCAGGAAAGTAATGTCAACGAGAAACCTGCAAAGGACGTCAGAGACCTCTCAGCGACGCGTCCGCCTTTGGCCTTTCCAGGTCGAAACCATGTCCGAGGGGGTCCTTGTTTGTTAACCCCTAGACGATCCCCCTACCCTTTAAGCTTTCTACCGGAGGGCTTGCTGTTTTAACAAGCGATGAGTTAATTTCAAGCAACACAATTGACTCAACCCGAAAAATGACCCAGGCTATTCGACCTACTCCCTCCTGGCCGGGAGAAGCACATCATCCTGGCCACTGGGCCTGGGTAGGTACCCTGAGGTGCCTGGAGCTATGAGACTTAAATATACAACCAGGCTAGTGATGCATGGTGTCCAATTTAGTTTACGGATGATTTATCGGAATTTTCTCCTAAAATCTAAAATCAACACTTGGAAAATGCGATAAAGACATGGCTTCTAAGATGTTACTTGACGTTACAACTTACACTAAGTATTGGGATGCCCCTTCTAATAAAGACGTTTGGGGTGACACAGTTGGCACCCCAAACAGAGCACAGCTGTCTCACAGCAAGAAGGTCCCCTGTTCAAGCCCTGGCTGGGTCAGGAGGCCTTTCTGTGTGGAGTTTACATGTTCTCCTTGAGTCAGCATGGAATTACTCTGGGCACTGCATTATTTGGTTTCCTTAAACAGTCCAGAAACAACACACACGTTGATCTATACACACACACAGAAACCGAGGGAAGGGCAATTTGACATCTCCAATTCACCTAACGTGCATTTCTGACTTTGCCAATAACCAGTTCTCACCATGAATATAGCCATAGATGCTGAACTGGTTTTAATAGTAAATTAACATATTTATCTATTCCACTTTCTCCAATCAATACAAATATAAATGCTATACCATACAGACCATGTCAAATAATTTTGTTTCCATTTATGTTGCAACAGTTTTGGAAAGGACTTTTTCTGTGCTGAAATGACTGTGGCCCTGTGAACAAATCATTGAAGGGTTTGGGTGATGAGTGTTTTGTTCAGAGCCTGTAATTCATAACAAAGGTGTTCAGCTGGGTTCAGGTCCACGATTATGCAGACCAGTCGACTTCTCTCACACCATTTCAAATATTAAGAAATAAGCATGTACTAATATCGATAAGAGCTTATTTTGACACCAGCCCAACACTAGGGCTCTTGTGGCTAAACAGAGGAGCAGGACCCAACAGGCCCATCCCCAGGAACTGCTTGAGGAAGCTGGTGACTGCGTTGTTGTCACATGTTTCCCAGTGGCATGGCAAAAAGGAAGCAAGGCTTGGCTCGTTGGTCTAGGGGTATGATTCTCGCTTTGGGTGCGAGAGGTCCCGGGTTCAAATCCCGGACGAGCCCGTATATAGCTTTGTTTCTTGATGCTGCTACACTGTGGAAAATTCATGTCAGTCTTGGCAGAACCATTGCTGCTCCATGGCCGGTTAGCTCTTTTGGTTAGAGCGTGGTGCTAATAACGCCAAGGTCGCGGGTTCGACCCCCGTACGGGCCACGGCTTTTCTCTACATTCTATTGCAGACTGCTATATTGCTGTGATTTGTCATGAAAGATCCTGCCTGTCCAACCTTTCTTGCCGAAATAGCTCAGTTGGGAGAGCGTTAGACTGAAGATCTAAAGGTCCCTGGTTCGATCCCGGGTTTCGGCATTGCGGGCCGTTTCCTGTCAGTTTGGCTTGCTGTGGTTTTGCTGACGGTCCCTGTCCGAGTTTCCTTTTCTCTGTGACGCAGTGGGTCAGGCGCTCAGGCAAAGAGTGGTTCCATGGTGTAACGGTTAGCACTCTGGACTCTGAATCCAGCGATCCGAGTTCAAATCTCGGTGGGACCTGTAACACTTTTTGGGTATCCAAGGGAACAGTGTTTCTTACCCCAAAACAATCCCCACGCCCTTTAAGCCTTTCTACCAGAGCACTCAGGATGTAGACAAAAAATTAGTTAACTCAAGCAACATTGAGCACTTTTCCAGTTCTCCCTTGCGATGGGCCAACAACGCACAAGTCGCCAAATTTCAGCAAACCTAAGGACATTACAAGGAAGCAAATTAAACATGTACGAAACTTAGGATAAATGAAAAATGCATTGACGTTTAGGACAAAAGAAACACGCAGCTCATGTGTACAGGCCAAAGGAAACACACAGCTCATGTGTACAATCTGACAGCGAAATGTATTTAAAAGACTTACCAGCAATGACAGGAAGACAAATGAACATTGAAAAAAATGATTCCAATTTTAAATCGCAACAAAATGCTCTAGGAATGTAAAGCTCCTGCTCCATGTTGCTTTGAGAAATAACATCCGTATAGGAGACGTTCATGTGTGTGCTCAGGTGTCATACTGAGGACCGACACTGGGACCTGTTGGCTTTTTGAGGCAAAACGTAAGAGCAGGACCCAATGTAAAGCTTCACGCTTACGGTCTGTAACATCAGTGCAATTCACAACAAACCACAATCACGTGGAGAATGCGGGCATCGATCCCGCTACCTCTCGCATGCTAAGCGAGCGCTCTACCATTTGAGCTAATTCCCCTTACCCCTGCCTCTTGACTGCGTTGGCTTGTTGAAAGGTGGCTGCGACGTTGTGGGAAAGTGTTTGTGATGGCGGCAGGGCTGGCACCAAACAAGTGGCTCGTTGGTCTAGGGGTATGATTCTCACTTAGGGTGCGAGAGGTCCCGGGTTCAAATCCCGGACGAGCCCTCTTTAGACTGATCCCTATGAGCTTTAACACACAACACCGCTGTGTATGGCAATCCTGGCAGGAAAGTAATGTCAACGAGAAACCTGCAAAGGACGTCAGAGACCTCTCAGCGACGCGTCCGCCTTTGGCCTTTCCAGGTCGAAACCATGTCCGAGGGGGTCCTTGTTTGTTAACCCCTAGACCAGTGGTTTTCAATCTTGTCCTAGGGGACCCACTGCCCTGCACATTTTGCATGTCTCCCTTATCTAACACACCTGATTCAGATCATCAGCTCATTAAGGTAGAGATCCATGAACAGAACTGGGTGTGTCAGTTAAGGGAGACATACAAAATATGCAGAGCTGTGGGTCCCCTAGGACCACTGCCCTAGACGATCCCCCTACCCTTTAAGCTTTCTACCGGAAGGCTTGCTGTTTTAACAAGCGATGAGTTAATTTCAAGCAACACAATTGACTCAACCCGAAAAATGACCCAGGCTATTCGACCTACTCCCTCCTGGCCGGGAGAAGCACATCATCCTGGCCACTGGGCCTGGGTAGGTACCCTGAGGTGCCTGGAGCTATGAGACTTAAATATACAACCAGGCTAGTGATGCATGGTGTCCAATTTAGTTTACGGATGATTTATCGGAATTTTCTCCTAAAATCTAAAATCAACACTTGGAAAATGCGATAAAGACATGGCTTCTAAGATGTTACTTGACGTTACAACTTACACTAAGTATTGGGATGCCCCTTCTAATAAAGATGTTTGGGGTGACACAGTTGGCACCCCAAACAGAGCACAGCTGTCTCACAGCAAGAAGGTCCCCTGTTCAAGCCCTGGCTGGGTCAGGAGGCCTTTCTGTGTGGAGTTTACATTTTCTCCTTGAGTCAGCATGGAATTACTCTGGGCACTGCATTATTTGGTTTCCTTAAACAGTCCAGAAACAACACACACGTTGATCTATACACACACACAGAAACCGAGGGAAGGGCAATTTGACATCTCCAATTCACCTAACGTGCATTTCTGACTTTGCCAATAACCAGTTCTCACCATGAATATAGCCATAGATGCTGAACTGGTTTTAATAGTAAATTAACATATTTATCTATTCCACTTTCTCCAATCAATACAAATATAAATGCTATACCATACAGACCATGTCAAATAATTTTGTTTCCATTTATGTTGCAACAGTTTTGGAAAGGACTTTTTCTGTGCTGAAATGACTGTGGCCCTGTGAACAAATCATTGAAGGGTTTGGGTGATGAGTGTTTTGTTCAGAGCCTGTAATTCATAACAAAGGTGTTCAGCTGGGTTCAGGTCCACGATTATGCAGACCAGTCGACTTCTCTCACACCATTTCAAATATTAAGAAATAAGCATGTACTAATATCGATAAGAGCTTATTTTGACACCAGCCCAACACTAGGGCTCATTGTGGCTAAACAGAGGAGCAGGACCCAACAGGCCCATCCCCAGGAACTGCTTGAGGAAGCTGGTGACTGCGTTGTTGTCACATGTTTCCCAGTGGCATGGCAAAAAGGAAGCAAGGCTTGGCTCGTTGGTCTAGGGGTATGATTCTCGCTTTGGGTGCGAGAGGTCCCGGGTTCAAATCCCGGACGAGCCCGTATATAGCTTTGTTTCTTGATGCTGCTACACTGTGGAAAATTCATGTCAGTCTTGGCAGAACCATTGATGCCCCATGGCCGGTTAGCTCAGTTGGTTAGAGCGTGGTGCTAATAACGCCAAGGTCGCGGGTTCGACCCCCGTACGGGCCACGGCTTTTCTCTACATTCTATTGCAGACTGCTATATTGCTGTGATTTGTCATGAAATTTCCTGCCTGACCAACCTGTCTTGCCGAAATAGCTCAGTTGGGAGAGCGTTAGACTGAAGATCTAAAGGTCCCTGGTTCGATTTCGGGTTTCGGCAATGCGGGCTGTTTCCTGTCAGTTTGGCTTGCTGTGGTTTGCTGACGGTCCCTGTCCGAGTGTCCTTTTCTCTGTGACGCAGTGGGTCAGGCGCTCAGGCAAAGAGTGGTTCCATGGTGTAACGGTTAGCACTCTGGACTCTGAATCCAGCGATCCGAGTTCAAATCTCGGTGGGACCTGTAACACTTTTTGGCTATCCAAGGGAACAGTGTTTCTTACCCCAAAACAATCCCCACGCCCTTTAAGCCTTTCTACCAGAGCACTCAGGATGTAGACAAAAAATTAGTTAATTCAAGCAACATTGAGCACTTTTCCAGTTCTCCCTGGCGATGGGCCAACAACGCACAAGTCGCCAAATTTCAGCAAACCTAAGGACGTTACAAGGAGGCAAATTAAACATGTACGAAAACTTAGGATAAATGAAAAATGCATTGACGTTTAGGACAAAAGAAACACGCAGCTCATGTGTACAGGCCAAAGGAAACACACAGCTCATGTGTACAATCTGACAGTGAAATGTATTTAAGAGACTTACCAGCAATGACAGGAAGACAAATGAACATTGAAAAAAATGATTCCAATTTTAAATCGCAACAAAATGCTCTAGGAATGTAAAGCTCCTGCTCCATGTTGCTTTGAGAAATAACATCCGTATAGGAGACGTTCATGTGTGTGCTCAGGTGTCATACTGAGGACCGACACTGGGACCTGTTGGCTTTTTGAGGCAAAACGTAAGAGCAGGACCCAATGTAAAGCTTCACGCTTACGGTCTGTAACATCAGTGCAATTCACAACAAACCACAATCACGTGGAGAATGCGGGCATCGATCCCGCAACCTCTCGCATGCTAAGCAAGCGCTCTACCATTTGAGCTAATTCCCCTTACCCCTGCCTCTTGACTGCTTTGGCTTGTTGAAAGGTGGCTGCGACGTTGTGGGAAAGTGTTTGTGAGGGCGGCAGGGCTGGCACCAAACAAGTGGCTCGTTGGTCTAGGGTATGATTCTCGCTTAGGGTGCAAGAGGTCCCGGGTTCAAATACCGGACGAGCCCTCTTTAGACTGATCCCTATGAGCTTTAACACACAACACCGCTGTGCCCTGCACATTTTGCATGTCTCCCTTATCTAACACACCTGATTCAGATCATCAGCTCATTAAGGTAGAGATCCATGAACAGAACTGGGTGTGTCAGTTAAGGGAGACATACAAAATATGCAGAGCTGTGGGTCCCCTAGGACAAGATTGAAAACCACTGCCCTAGACGATCCCCCTACCCTTTAAGCTTTTTACCGGAGGGCTTGCTGTTTTAACAAGCGATGAGTTAATTTCAAGCAACACAATTGACTCAACCCGAAAAATGACCCAGGCTATTCGACCTACTCCCTCCTGGCCGGGAGAAGCACATCATCCTGGCCACTGGGCCTGGGTAGGTTCCCTGAGGTGCCTGGAGCTATGAGACTTAAATATACAACCAGGCTAGTGATGCATGGTGTCCAATTTAGTTTACGGATGATTTATCGGAATTTTCTCCTAAAATCTAAAATCAACACTTGGAAAATGCGATAAAGACATGGCTTCTAAGATGTTACTTGACGTTACAACTTACACTAAGTATTGGGATGCCCCTTCTAATAAAGATGTTTGGGGTGACACAGTTGGCACCCCAAACAGAGCACAGCTGTCTCACAGCAAGAAGGTCCCCTGTTCAAGCCCTGGCTGGGTCAGGAGGCCTTTCTGTGTGGAGTTTACATGTTCTCCTTGAGTCAGCATGGAATTACTCTGGGCACTGCATTATTTGGTTTCCTTAAACAGTCCAGAAACAACACACACGTTGATCTATACACACACACAGAAACCGAGGGAAGGGCAATTTGACATCTCCAATTCACCTAACGTGCATTTCTGACTTTGCCAATAACCAGTTCTCACCATGAATATAGCCATAGATGCTGAACTGGTTTTAATAGTAAATTAACATATTTATCTATTCCACTTTCTCCAATCAATACAAATATAAATGTTATACCATACAGACCATGTCAAATAATTTTGTTTCCATTTATGTTGCAACAGTTTTGGAAAGGACTTTTTCTGTGCTGAAATGACTGTGGCCCTGTGAACAAATCATTGAAGGGTTTGGGTGATGAGTGTTTTGTTCAGAGCCTGTAATTCATAACAAAGGTGTTCAGCTGGGTTCAGGTCCACGATTATGCAGACCAGTCGACTTCTCTCACACCATTTCAAATATTAAGAAATAAGCATGTACTAATATCGATAAGAGCTTATTTTGACACCAGCCCAACACTAGGGCTCATTGTGGCTAAACAGAGGAGCAGGACCCAACAGGCCCATCCCCAGGAACTGCTTGAGGAAGCTGGTGACTGCGTTGTTGTCACATGTTTCCCAGTGGCATGGCAAAAAGGAAGCAAGGCTTGGCTCGTTGGTCTAGGGGTATGATTCTCGCTTTGGGTGCGAGAGGTCCCGGGTTCAAATCCCGGACGAGCCCGTATATAGCTTTGTTTCTTGATGCTGCTACACTGTGGAAAATTCATGTCAGTCTTGGCAGAACCATTGATGCCCCATGGCCGGTTAGCTCAGTTGGTTAGAGCGTGGTGCTAATAACGCCAAGGTCGCGGGTTCGACCCCCGTACGGGCCACGGCTTTTCTCTACATTCTATTGCAGACTGCTATATTGCTGTGATTTGTCATGAAATTTCCTGCCTGACCAACCTGTCTTGCCGAAATAGCTCAGTTGGGAGAGCGTTAGACTGAAGATCTAAAGGTCCCTGGTTCGATCCCGGGTTTCGGCATTGCGGGCTGTTTCCTGTCAGTTTGGCTTGCTGTGGTTTTGCTGACGGTCCCTGTCCGAGTGTCCTTTTCTCTGTGACGCAGTGGGTCAGGCGCTCAGGCAAAGAGTGGTTCCATGGTGTAACGGTTAGCACTCTGGACTCTGAATCCAGCGATCCGAGGTCAAATCTCGGTGGGACCTGTAACACTTTTTGGCTATCCAAGGGAACAGTGTTTCTTACCCCAAAACAATCCCCACGCCCTTTAAGCCTTTCTACCAGAGCACTCAGGATGTAGACAAAAAATTAGTTAATTCAAGCAACATTGAGCACTTTTCCAGTTCTCCCTGGCGATGGGCCAACAACGCACAAGTCGCCAAATTTCAGCAAACCTAAGGACGTTACAAGGAGGCAAATTAAACATGTACGAAAACTTAGGATAAATGAAAAATGCATTGACGTTTAGGACAAAAGAAACACGCAGCTCATGTGTACAGGCCAAAGGAAACACACAGCTCATGTGTACAATCTGACAGTGAAATGTATTTAAAAGACTTACCAGCAATGACAGGAAGACAAATGAACATTGAAAAAAATGATTCCAATTTTAAATCGCAACAAAATGCTCTAGGAATGTAAAGCTCCTGCTCCATGTTGCTTTGAGAAATAACATCCGTATAGGAGACGTTCATGTGTGTGCTCAGGTGTCATACTGAGGACCGACACTGGGACCTGTTGGCTTTTTGAGGCAAAACGTAAGAGCAGGACCCAATGTAAAGCTTCACGCTTATGGTCTGTAACATCAGTGCAATTCACAACAAACCACAATCACGTGGAGAATGCGGGCATCGATCCCGCTACCTCTCGCATGCTAAGCGAGCGCTCTACCATTTGAGCTAATTCCCCTTACCCCTGCCTCTTGACTGCTTTGGCTTGTTGAAAGGTGGCTGCGACGTTGTGGGAAAGTGTTTGTCAGGGCGGCAGGGCTGGCACCAAACAAGTGGCTCGTTGGTCTAGGGGTATGATTCTCGCTTAGGGTGCGAGAGGTCCCGGGTTCAAATCCCGGACGAGCCCTCTTTAGACTGATCCCTATGAGCTTTAACACACAACACCGCTGTGCCCTGCACATTTTGCATGTCTCCCTTATCTAACACACCTGATTCAGATCATCAGCTCATTAAGGTAGAGATCCATGAACAGAACTGGGTGTGTCAGTTAAGGGAGACATACAAAATATGCAGAGCTGTGGGTCCCCTAGGACAAGATTGAAAACCACTGCCCTAGACGATCCCCCTACCCTTTAAGCTTTCTATCGGAGGGCTTGCTGTTTTAACAAGCGATGAGTTAATTTCAAGCAACACAATTGACTCAACCCGAAAAATGACCCAGGCTATTCGACCTACTCCCTCCTGGCCGGGAGAAGCACATCATCCTGGCCACTGGGCCTGGGTAGGTTCCCTGAGGTGCCTGGAGCTATGAGACTTAAATATACAACCAGGCTAGTGATGCATGGTGTCCAATTTAGTTTACGGATGATTTATTGGAATTTTCTCCTAAAATCTAAAATCAACACTTGGAAAATGCGATAAAGACATGGCTTCTAAGATGCTACTTGACGTTACAACTTACACTAAGTATTGGGATGCCCCTTCTAATAAAGATGTTTGGGGTGACACAGTTGGCACCCCAAACAGAGCACAGCTGTCTCACAGCAAGAAGGTCCCCTGTTCAAGCCCTGGCTGGGTCAGGAGGCCTTTCTGTGTGGAGTTTACATGTTCTCCTTGAGTCAGCATGGAATTACTCTGGGCACTGCATTATTTGGTTTCCTTAAACAGTCCAGAAACAACACACACGTTGATCTATACACACACACAGAAACCGAGGGAAGGGCAATTTGACATCTCCAATTCACCTAACGTGCATTTCTGACTTTGCCAATAACCAGTTCTCACCATGAATATAGCCATAGATGCTGAACTGGTTTTAATAGTAAATTAACATATTTATCTATTCCACTTTCTCCAATCAATACAAATATAAATGTTATACCATACAGACCATGTCAAATAATTTTGTTTCCATTTATGTTGCAACAGTTTTGGAAAGGACTTTTTCTGTGCTGAAATGACTGTGGCCCTGTGAACAAATCATTGAAGGGTTTGGGTGATGAGTGTTTTGTTCAGAGCCTGTAATTCATAACAAAGGTGTTCAGCTGGGTTCAGGTCCACGATTATGCAGACCAGTCGACTTCTCTCACACCATTTCAAATATTAAGAAATAAGCATGTACTAATATCGATAAGAGCTTATTTTGACACCAGCCCAACACTAGGGCTCATTGTGGCTAAACAGAGGAGCAGGACCCAACAGGCCCATCCCCAGGAACTGCTTGAGGAAGCTGGTGACTGCGTTGTTGTCACATGTTTCCCAGTGGCATGGCAAAAAGGAAGCAAGGCTTGGCTCGTTGGTCTAGGGGTATGATTCTCGCTTTGGGTGCGAGAGGTCCCGGGTTCAAATCCCGGACGAGCCCGTATATAGCTTTGTTTCTTGATGCTGCTACACTGTGGAAAATTCATGTCAGTCTTGGCAGAACCATTGATGCCCCATGGCCGGTTAGCTCAGTTGGTTAGAGCGTGGTGCTAATAACGCCAAGGTCGCGGGTTCGACCCCCGTACGGGCCACGGCTTTTCTCTACATTCTATTGCAGACTGCTATATTGCTGTGATTTGTCATGAAATTTCCTGCCTGACCAACCTGTCTTGCCGAAATAGCTCAGTTGGGAGAGCGTTAGACTGAAGATCTAAAGGTCCCTTTTTCGATCCCGGGTTTCGGCATTGCGGGCTGTTTCCTGTCAGTTTGGCTTGCTGTGGTTTTGCTGACGGTCCCTGTCCGAGTGTCCTTTTCTCTGTGACGCAGTGGGTCAGGAGCTCAGGCAAAGAGTGGTTCCATGGTGTAACGGTTAGCACTCTGGACTCTGAATCCAGCGATCCGAGTTCAAATCTCGGTGGGACCTGTAACACTTTTTGGGTATCCAAGGGAACAGTGTTTCTTACCCCAAAACAATCCCCACGCCCTTTAAGCCTTTCTACCAGAGCACTCAGGATGTAGACAAAAAATTAGTTAATTCAAGCAACATTGAGCACTTTTCCAGGTCTCCCTGGCGATGGGCCAACAACGCACAAGTCGCCAAATTTCAGCAAACCTAAGGACGTTACAAGGAGGCAAATTAAACATGTACGAAAACTTAGGATAAATGAAAAATGCATTGACGTTTAGGACAAAAGAAACACGCAGCTCATGTGTACAGGCCAAAGGAAACACACAGCTCATGTGTACAATCTGACAGTGAAATGTATTTAAAAGACTTACCAGCAATGACAGGAAGACAAATGAACATTGAAAAAAATGATTCCAATTTTAAATCGCAACAAAATGCTCTAGGAATGTAAAGCTCCTGCTCCATGTTGCTTTGAGAAATAACATCCGTATAGGAGACGTTCATGTGTGTGCTCAGGTGTCATACTGAGGACCGACACTGGGACCTGTTGGCTTTTTGAGGCAAAACGTAAGAGCAGGACCCAATGTAAAGCTTCACGCTTACGGTCTGTAACATCAGTGCAATTCACAACAAACCACAATCACGTGGAGAATGCGGGCATTGATCCCGCTACCTCTCACATGCTAAGCGAGCGCTCTACCATTTGAGCTAATTCCCCTTACTCCTGCCTCTTGACTGCTTTGGCTTGTTTAAGGGTGGCTTCGACGTTGTGGGAAAGTGTTTGTGAGGGCGGCAGGGCTGGCACCAAACAAGTGGCTCGTTGGTCTAGGGGTATGATTCTCGCTTAGGGTGCGATAGGTCCCGGGTTCAAATCCCGGACGAGCCCTCTTTAGACTGATCCCTATGAGCATTAACACACAACACCGCTGTGTATGGCAATCCTGGCAGGAAAGTAATGTCAACGAGAAACCTGCAAAGGACGTCAGAGACCTCTCAGCGACGCGTCTGCCTTTGGCCTTTCCAGATCGAAACCATGTCCGAGGGGGTCCTTGTTTGTTAACCCCTAGACGATCCCCCTACCCTTTAAGCTTTCTACCGGAGGGCTTGCTGTTTTAACAAGCGATGAGTTAATTTCAAGCAACACAATTGACTCAACCCGAAAAATGACCCAGGCTATTCGACCTACTCCCTCCTGGCCGGGAGAAGCACATCATCCTGGCCACTGGGCCTGGGTAGGTACCCTGAGGTTCCTGGAGCTATGAGACTTAAATATACAACCAGGCTAGTGATGCATGGTGTCCAATTTAGTTTACGGATGATTTATCGGAATTTTCTCCTAAAATCTAAAATCAACACTTGGAAAATGCGATAAAAACATGGCTTCTAAGATGTTACTTGATGTTACAACTTACACTAAGTATTGGGATGCCCCTTCTAATAAAGATGTTTGGGGTGACACAGTTGGCACCCCAAACAGAGCACAGCTGTCTCACAGCAAGAAGGTCCCCTGTTCAAGCCCTGGCTGGGTCAGGAGGCCTTTCTGTGTGGAGTTTACATGTTCTCCTTGAGTCAGCATGGAATTACTCTGGGCACTGCATTATTTGGTGTCCTTAAACAGTCCAGAAACAACACACACACAGAAACCGAGGGAAGGGCAATTTGACATCTCCAATTCACCTAACGTGCATTTCTGAATTTGCCAATAACCAGTTCTCACCATGAATATAGCCATAGATGCTGAACTGGTTTTAATAGTAAATTAACATATTTATCTATTCCACTTTCTCCAATCAATACAAATATAAATGCTATACCATACAGACCATGTCAAATAATTTTGTTTCCATTTATGTTGCAACAGTTTTGGAAAGGACTTTTTCTGTGCTGAAATGACTGTGGCCCTGTGAACAAATCATTGAAGGGTTTGGGTGATGAGTGTTTTGTTCAGAGCCTGTAATTCATAACAAAGGTGTTCAGCTGGGTTCAGGTCCACGATTATGCAGACCAGTCAGTCGACTTCTCTCACACCATTTCAAATATTAAGAAATAAGCATGTACTAATATCGATAAGAGCTTATTTTGACACCAGCCCAACACTAGGGCTCATTGTGGCTAAACAGAGGAGCAGGACCCAACAGGCCCATCCCCAGGAACTGCTTGAGGAAGCTGGTGACTGCGTTGTTGTCACATGTTTCCCAGTGGCATGGCAAAAAGGAAGCAAGGCTTGGCTCGTTGGTCTGGGGGTATGATTCTCGCTTTGGGTGCGAGAGGTCCCGGGTTCAAATCCCGGACGAGCCCGTATATAGCTTTGTTTCTTGATGCTGCTACACTGTGGAAAATTCATCTCAGTCTTGGCAGAACCATTGCTGCTCCATGGCCGGTTAGCTCAGTTGGTTAGAGCGTGGTGCTAATAACGCCAAGGTCGCGGGTTCGACCCCCGTACGGGCCACGGCTTTTCTCTACATTCTATTGCAGACTGCTATATTGCTGTGATTTGTCATGAAATTTCCTGCCTGACCAACCTGTCTTGCCGAAATAGCTCAGTTGGGAGAGCGTTAGACTGAAGATCTAAAGGTCCCTGGTTCGATCCCTGGTTTCGGCATTGCGGGCCGTTTCCTGTCAGTTTGGCTTGCTGTGGTTTTGCTGACGGTCCCTGTCCGAGTGTCCTTTTCTCTGTGACTCAGTGGGTCAGGCGCTCAGGCAAAGAGTGGTTCCATGGTGTAACGGTTAGCACTCTGGACTCTGAATCCAGCGATCCGAGTTCAAATCTCGGTGGGACCTGTAACACTTTTTGGCTATCCAAGGGAACAGTGTTTCTTACCCCAAAACAATCCCCACGCCCTTTAAGCCTTTCACCAGAGCACTCAGGATGTAGACAAAAAATTAGTTAATTCAAGCAACATTGAGCACTTTTCCAGTTCTCCCTGGCGATGGGCCAACAACGCACAAGTCGCCAAATTTCAGCAAACCTAAGGACGTTACAAGGAGGCAAATTAAACATGTACGAAAACTTAGGATAAATGAAAAATGCATTGACGTTTAGGACAAAAGAAACACGCAGCTCATGTGTACAGGCCAAAGGAAACACACAGCTCATGTGTACAATCTGACAGTGAAATGTATTTGAAAGACTTACCAGCAATGACAGGAAGACAAATGAACATTGAAAAAAATGATTCCAATTTTAAATCGCAACAAAATGCTCTAGGAATGTAAAGCTCCTGCTCCATGTTGCTTTGAGAAATAACATCCGTATAGGAGACGTTCATGTGTGTGCTCAGGTGTCATACTGAGGACCGACACTGGGACCTGTTGGCTTTTTGAGGCAAAACGTAAGAGCAGGACCCAATGTAAAGCTTCACGCTTACGGTCTGTAACATCAGTGCAATTCACAACAAACCACAATCACGTGGAGAATGCGGGCATCGATCCCGCTACCTCTCGCATGCTAAGCGAGCGCTCTACCATTTGAGCTAATTCCCCTTACCCCTGCCTCTTGACTGCTTTGGCTTGTTGAAAGGTGGCTGCGACGTTGTGGGAAAGTGTTTGTGAGGGCGGCAGGGCTGGCACCAAACAAGTGGCTCGTTGGTCTAGGGGTATGATTCTCGCTTAGGGTGCGAGAGGTCCCGGGTTCAAATCCCGGACGAGCCCTCTTTAGACTGATCCCTATGAGCTTTAACACACAACACCGCTGTGTATGGCAATCCTGGCAGGAAAGTAATGTCAACGAGAAACCTGCAAAGGACGTCAGAGACCTCTCAGCGACGCGTCCGCCTTTGGCCTTTCCAGGTCGAAACCATGTCCGAGGGGGTCCTTGTTTGTTAACCCCTAGACGATCCCCCTACCCTTTAAGCTTTCTACCGGAGGGCTTGCTGTTTTAACAAGCGATGAGTTAATTTCAAGCAACACAATTGACTCAACCCGAAAAATGACCCAGGCTATTCGACCTACTCCCTCCTGGCCGGGAGAAGCACATCATCCTGGCCACTGGGCCTGGGTAGGTACCCTGAGGTGCCTGGAGCTATGAGACTTAAATATACAACCAGGCTAGTGATGCATGGTGTCCAATTTAGTTTACGGATGATTTATCGGAATTTTCTCCTAAAATCTAAAATCAACACTTGGAAAATGCGATAAAGACATGGCTTCTAAGATGTTACTTGACGTTACAACTTACACTAAGTATTGGGATGCCCCTTCTAATAAAGATGTTTGGGGTGACACAGTTGGCACCCCAAACAGAGCACAGCTGTCTCAAAGCAAGAAGGTCCCCTGTTCAAGCCCTGGCTGGGTCAGGAGGCCTTTCTGTGTGGAGTTTACATGTTCTCCTTGAGTCAGCATGGAATTACTCTGGGCACTGCATTATTTGGTGTCCTTAAACAGTCCAGAAACAACACACACGTTGATCTATACACACACACAGAAACCGAGGGAAGGGCAATTTGACATCTCCAATTCACCTAACGTGCATTTCTGACTTTGCCAATAACCAGTTTTCACCATGAATATAGCCATAGATGCTGAACTGGTTTTAATAGTAAATTAACATATTTATCTATTCCACTTTCTCCAATCAATACAAATATAAATGCTATACCATACAGACCATGTCAAATAATTTTGTTTCCATTTATGTTGCAACAGTTTTGGAAAGGACTTTTTCTGTGCTGAAATGACTGTGGCCCTGTGAACAAATCATTGAAGGGTTTGGGTGATGAGTGTTTTGTTCAGAGCCTGTAATTCATAACAAAGGTGTTCAGCTGGGTTCAGGTCCACGATTATGCAGACCAGTCGACTTCTCTCACACCATTTCAAATATTAAGAAATAAGCATGTACTAATATCGATAAGAGCTTATTTTGACACCAGCCCAACACTAGGGCTCATTGTGGCTAAACAGAGGAGCAGGACCCAACAGGCCCATCCCCAGGAACTGCTTGAGGAAGCTGGTGACTGCGTTGTTGTCACATGTTTCCCAGTGGCATGGCAAAAAGGAAGCAAGGCTTGGCTCGTTGGTCTAGGGGTATGATTCTCGCTTTGGGTGCGAGAGGTCCCGGGTTCAAATCTCGGACGAGCCCGTATATAGCTTTGTTTCTTGATGCTGCTACACTGTGGAAAATTCATGTCAGTCTTGGCAGAACAATTGGTGCTCCATGGCCGGTTAGCTCAGTTGGTTAGAGCGTGGTGCTAATAACGCCAAGGTCGCGGGTTCGACCCCCGTACGGGCCACGGCTTTTCTCTACATTCTATTGCAGACTGCTATATTGCTGTGATTTGTCATGAAAATTCCTGCCTGACCAACCTGTCTTGCCGAAATAGCTCAGTTGGGAGAGCGTTAGACTGAAGATCTAAAGGTCCCTGGTTCGATCCC
Source organism: Paramisgurnus dabryanus (assembly GCF_030506205.2). NCBI lineage: Eukaryota > Metazoa > Chordata > Actinopteri > Cypriniformes > Cobitidae > Paramisgurnus > Paramisgurnus dabryanus. Next base: position 32,430,291 of record NC_133355.1, on the reverse strand, counting down.
GGGTTTCGGCATTGCGGGCCGTTTCCTGTCAGTTTGACTTGCTGTGGTTTTGCTGACGGTCCCTGTCCGAGTGTCCTTTTCTCTGTGACGCAGTGGGTCAGGCGCTCAGGCAAAGAGTGGTTCCATGGTGTAACGGTTAGCACTCTGGACTCTGAATCCAGCGATCCGAGTTCAAATCTCGGTGGAACCTGTAACACTTTTTGGGTATCCAAGGGAACAGTGTTTCTTACCCCAAAACAATCCCCACGCTCTTTAAGCCTTTCTACCAGAGCACTCAGGATGTAGACAAAAAATTAGTTAATTCAAGCAACATTGAGCACTTTTCCAGTTCTCCCTGGCGATGGGCCAACAACGCACAAGTCGCCAAATTTCAGCAAACCTAAGGACGTTACAAGGAAGCAAATTAAACATATACGAAAACTTAGGATAAATGAAAAATGCATTGACGTTTAGGACAAAAGAAACACGCAGCTCATGTGTACAGGCCAAAGGAAACACACAGCTCATGTGTACAATCTGACAGTGAAATGTATTTAAAAGACTTACCAGCAATGACAGGAAGACAAATGAACATTGAAAAAAATGATTCCAATTTTAAATCGCAACAAAATGCTCTAGGAATGTAAAGCTCCTGCTCCATGTTGCTTTGAGAAATAACATCCATATAGGAGACGTTCATGTGTGTGCTCAGGTGTCATACTGAGGACCGACACTGGGACCTGTTGGCTTTTTGAGGCAAAACGTAAGAGCAGGACCCAATGTAAAGCTTCACGCTTACGGTCTGTAACATCAGTGCAATTCACAACAAACCACAATCACGTGGAGAATGCGGGCATCGATCCCGCTACCTCTCGCATGCTAAGCGAGCGCTCTACCTTTTGAGCTAATTCCCCTTACCCCTGCCTCTTGACTGCTTTGGCTTGTTGAAAGGTGGCTGCGACGTTGTGGGAAAGTGTTTGTGAGGGCGGCAGGGCTGGCACCAAACAAGTGGCTCGTTGGTCTAGGGGTATGATTCTCGCTTAGGATGCGAGAGGTCCCGGGTTCAAATCCCGGACGAGCCCTCTTTAGACTGATCCCTATGAGCTTTAACACACAACACCGCTGTGTATGGCAATCCAGGCAGGAAAGTAATGTCAACGAGAAACCTGCAAAGGACGTCAGAGACCTCTCAGCGACGCTTCCGCCTTTGGCCTTTCCAGGTCGAAACCATGTCCGAGGGGGTCCTTGTTTGTTAACCCCTAGACGATCCCCCTACCCTTTAAGCTTTCTACCGGAGGGCTTGCTGTTTTAACAAGCGATGAGTTAAATTCAAGCAACACAATTGACTCAACCCGAAAAATGACCCAGGCTATTCGACCTACTCCCTCCTGGCCGGGAGAAGCACATCATCCTGGCCACTGGGCCTGGGTAGGTACCCTGAGGTGCCTGGAGCTATGAGACTTAAATATACAACCAGGCTAGTGATGCATGGTGTCCAATTTAGTTTACGGATGATTTATCGGAATTTTCTCCTAAAATCTAAAATCAACACTTGGAAAATGCGATAAAGACATGGCTTCTAAGATGTTACTTGACGTTACAACTTACACTAAGTATTGGGATGCCCCTTCTAATAAAGATGTTTGGGGTGACACAGTTGGCACCCCAAACAGAGCACAGCTGTCTCACAGCAAGAAGGTCCCCTGTTCAAGCCCTGGCTGGGTCAGGAGGCCTTTCTGTGTGGAGTTTACATGTTCTCCTTGAGTCAGCATGGAATTACTCTGGGCACTGCATTATTTGGTGTCCTTAAACAGTCCAGAAACAACACACACGTTGATCTATACACACACACAGAAACCGAGGGAAGGGCAATTTGACATCTCCAATTCACCTAACGTGCATTTCTGACTTTGCCAATAACCAGTTTTCACCATGAATATAGCCATAGATGCTGAACTGGTTTTAATAGTAAATTAACATATTTATCTATTCCACTTTCTCCAATCAATACAAATATAAATGCTATACCATACAGACCATGTCAAATAATTTTGTTTCCATTTATGTTGCAACAGTTTTGGAAAGGACTTTTTCTGTGCTGAAATGACTGTGGCCCTGTGAACAAATCATTGAAGGGTTTGGGTGATGAGTGTTTTGTTCAGAGCCTGTAATTCATAACAAAGGTGTTCAGCTGGGTTCAGGTCCACGATTATGCAGACCAGTCGACTTCTCTCACACCATTTCAAATATTAAGAAATAAGCATGTACTAATATCGATAAGAGCTTATTTTGACACCAGCCCAACACTAGGGCTCATTGTGGCTAAACAGAGGAGCAGGACCCAACAGGCCCATCCCCAGGAACTGCTTGAGGAAGCTGGTGACTGCAGTTGTTGTCACATGTTTCCCAGTGGCATGGCAAAAAGGAAGCAAGGCTTGGCTCGTTGGTCAAGGGGATGATTCTCGCTTTGGGTGCGAGAGGTCCCGGGTTCAAATCCCGGACGAGCCCGTATATAGCTTTGTTTCTTGATGCTGCTACACTGTGGAAAATTCATGTCAGTCTTGGCAGAACCATTGCTGCTCCATGGCCGGTTAGCTCAGTTGGTTAGAGCGTGGTGCTAATAACGGCAAGGTCGCGGGTTGGACCCCCGTACGGGCCACGGCTTTTCTCTACATTATATTGCAGACTGCTATATTGCTGTGATTTGTCATGAAAGATCCTGCCTGACCAATCTGTCTTGCCGAAATAGCTCAGTTGGGAGAGCGTTAGACTGAAGATCTAAAGGTCCCTGGTTCGATCCCTGGTTTCGGCATTGCGGGACGTTTCCTGTCAGTTTGGCTTGCTGTGGTTTTGCTGACGGTCCCTGTCCGAGTGTCCTTTTCTCTGTGACGCAGTGGGTCAGGCGCTCAGGCAAAGAGTGGTTCCATGGTGTAACGGTTAGCACTCTGGACTCTGAATCCAGCGATCCGAGTTCAAATCTCGGTGGGACCTGTAACACTTTTTGGGTATCCAAGGGAACAGTGTTTCTTACCCCAAAACAATCCCCACGCCCTTTAAGCCTTTCTACCAGAGCACTCAGGATGTAGACAAAAAATTAGTTAATTCAAGCAACATTGAGCACTTTTCCAGTTCTCCCTGGCGATGGGCCAACAACGCACAAGTCGCCAAATTTCAGCAAACCTAAGGACGTTACAAGGAGGCAAATTAAACATGTACGAAAACTTAGGATAAATGAAAAATGCATTGACGTTTAGGACAAAAGAAACACGCAGCTCATGTGTACAGGCCAAAGGAAACACACAGCTCATGTGTACAATCTGACAGTGAAATGTATTTAAAAGACTTACCAGCAATGACAGGAAGACAAATGAACATTGAAAAAAATGATTCCAATTTTAAATCGCAACAAAATGCTCTAGGAATGTAAAGCTCCTGCTCCATGTTGCTTTGAGAAATAACATCCGTATAGGAGACGTTCATGTGTGTGCTCAGGTGTCATACTGAGGACCGACACTGGGACCTGTTGGCTTTTTGAGGCAAAACGTAAGAGCAGGACCCAATGTAAAGCTTCACGCTTACGGTCTGTAACATCAGTGCAATTCACAACAAACCACAATCACGTGGAGAATGCGGGCATCGATCCCGCTACCTCTCGCATGCTAAGCGAGCGCTCTACCATTTGAGCTAATTCCCCTTACCCCTGCCTCTTGACTGCTTTGGCTTGTTGAAAGGTGGCTGCGACGTTGTGGGAAAGTGTTTGTGAGGGCGGCAGGGCTGGCACCAAACAAGTGGCTCGTTGGTCTAGGGGTATGATTCTCGCTTAGGGTGCGAGAGGTCCCGGGTTCAAATCCCGGACGAGCCCTCTTTAGACTGATCCCTATGAGCTTTAACACACAACACCGCTGTGCCCTGCACATTTTGCATGTCTCCCTTATCTAACACACCTGATTCAGATCATCAGCTCATTAAGGTAGAGATCCATGAACAGAACTGGGTGTGTCAGTTAAGGGAGACATACAAAATATGCAGAGCTGTGGGTCCCCTAGGACAAGATTGAAAACCACTGCCCTAGACGATCCCCCTACCCTTTAAGCTTTCTACCGGAGGGCTTGCTGTTTTAACAAGCGATGAGTTAATTTCAAGCAACACAATTGACTCAACCCGAAAAATGACCCAGGCTATTCGACCTACTCCCTCCTGGCCGGGAGAAGCACATCATCCTGGCCACTGGGCCTGGGTAGGTACCCTGAGGTGCCTGGAGCTATGAGACTTAAATATACAACCAGGCTAGTGATGCATGGTGTACGGATGATTTATCGGAATTTTCTCCTAAAATCTAAAATCAACACTTGGAAAATGCGATAAAGACATGGCTTCTAAGATGTTACTTGACGTTACAACTTACACTAAGTATTGGGATGCCCCTTCCAATAAAGATGTTTGGGGTGACACAGTTGGCACCCCAAACAGAGCACAGCTGTCTCACAGCAAGAAGGTCCCCTGTTCAAGCCCTGGCTGGGTCAGGAGGCCTTTCTGTGTGGAGTTTACATGTTCTCCTTGAGTCAGCATGGAATTACTCTGGGCACTGCATTATTTGGTGTCCTTAAACAGTCCAGAAAGAACACACACGTTGATCTATACACACACACAGAAACCGAGGGAAGGGCAATTTGACATCTCCAATTCACCTAACGTGCATTTCTGACTTTGCCAATAACCAGTTCTCACCATGAATATAGCCATAGATGCTGAACTGGTTTTAATAGTAAATTAACATATTTATCTATTCCACTTTCTCCAGTCAATACAAATATAAATGCTATACCATACAGACCATGTCAAATAATTTTGTTTCCATTTATGTTGCAACAGTTTTGGAAAGGACTTTTTCTGTGCTGAAATGACTGTGGCCCTGTGAACAAATCATTGAAGGGTTTGGGTGATGAGTGTTTTGTTCAGAGCCTGTAATTCATAACAAAGGTGTTCAGCTGGGTTCAGGTCCACGATTATGCAGACCAGTCGACTTCTCTCACACCATTTCAAATATTAAGAAATAAGCATGTACTAATATCGATAAGAGCTTATTTTGACACCAGCCCAACACTAGGGCTCATTGTGGCTAAACAGAGGAGCAGGACCCAACAGGCCCATCCCCAGGAACTGCTTGAGGAAGCTGGTGACTGCGTTGTTGTCACATGTTTCCGAGTGGCATGGCAAAAAGGAAGCAAGGCTTGGCTCGTTGGTCTAGAGGTATGATTCTCGCTTTGGGTGCGAGAGGTCCCGGGTTAAAATCCCGGACGAGCCCGTATATAGCTTTGTTTCTTGATGCTGCTACACTGTGGAAAATTCATGTCAGTCTTGGCAGAACCATTACTGCTCCATGGCCGGTTAGCTCAGTTGGTTAGAGCGTGGTGCTAATAACTCCAATGTCGTGGGTTCGACCCTCGTACGGGCCACGGCTTTTCTCTACATTCTATTGCAGACTGCTATATTGCTGTGATTTGTCATGAAATTTCCTGCCTGACCAACCTGTCTTGCCGAAATAGCTCAGTTGGGAGAGCGTTAGACTGAAGATCTAAAGGTCCCTGGTTCGATCCCGGGTTTCGGCATTGCGGGCTGTTTCCTGTCAGTTTGGCTTGCTGTGGTTTTGCTGACGGTCCCTGTCCGAGTGTCCTTTTCTCTGTGACGCAGTGGGTCAGGAGCTCAGGCAAAGAGTGGTTCCATGGTGTAACGGTTAGCACTCTGGACTCTGAATCCAGCGATCCGAGTTCAAATCTCGGTGGGACCTGTAACACTTTTTGGGTATCCAAGGGAACAGTGTTTCTTACCCCAAAACAATCCCCACGCCCTTTAAGCTTTCTACCAGAGCACTCAGGATGTAGACAAAAAATTAGTTAATTCAAGCAACATTGAGCACTTTTCCAGGTCTCCCTGGCGATGGGCCAACAACGCACAAGTCGCCAAATTTCAGCAAACCTAAGGACGTTACAAGGAGGCAAATTAAACATGTACGAAAACTTAGGATAAATGAAAAATGCATTGACGTTTAGGACAAAAGAAACACGCAGCTCATGTGTACAGGCCAAAGGAAACACACAGCTCATGTGTACAATCTGACAGTGAAATGTATTTAAAAGACTTACCAGCAATGACAGGAAGACAAATGAACATTGAAAAAAATGATTCCAATTTTAAATCGCAACAAAATGCTCTAGGAATGTAAAGCTCCTGCTCCATGTTGCTTTGAGAAATAACATCCGTATAGGAGACGTTCATGTGTGTGCTCAGGTGTCATACTGAGGACCGACACTGGGACCTGTTGGCTTTTTGAGGCAAAACGTAAGAGCAGGACCCAATGTAAAGCTTCACGCTTACGGTCTGTAACATCAGTGCAATTCACAACAAACCACAATCACGTGGAGAATGCGGGCATTGATCCCGCTACCTCTCACATGCTAAGCGAGCGCTCTACCATTTGAGCTAATTCCCCTTACTCCTGCCTCTTGACTGCTTTGGCTTGTTTAAGGGTGGCTTCGACGTTGTGGGAAAGTGTTTGTGAGGGCGGCAGGGCTGGCACCAAACAAGTGGCTCGTTGGTCTAGGGGTATGATTCTCGCTTAGGGTGCGAGAGGTCCCGGGTTCAAATCCCGGACGAGCCCTCTTTAGACTGATCCCTATGAGCATTAACACACAACACCGCTGTGTATGGCAATCCTGGCAGGAAAGTAATGTCAACAAGAAACCTGCAAAGGACGTCAGAGACCTCTCAGCGACGCGTCTGCCTTTGGCCTTTCCAGATCGAAACCATGTCCGAGGGGGTCCTTGTTTGTTAACCCCTAGACGATCCCCCTACACTTTAAGCTTTCTACCGGAGGGCTTGCTGTTTTAACAAGCGATGAGTTAATTTCAAGCAACACAATTGACTCAACCCGAAAAATGACCCAGGCTATTCGACCTACTCCCTCCTGGCCGGGAGAAGCACATCATCCTGGCCACTGGGCCTGGGTAGGTACCCTGAGGTGCCTGGAGCTATGAGACTTAAATATACAACCAGGCTAGTGATGCATGGTGTCCAATTTAGTTTACGGATGATTTATCGGAATTTTCTCCTAAAATCTAAAATCAACACTTGGAAAATGCGATAAAAACATGGCTTCTAAGATGTTACTTGATGTTACAACTTACACTAAGTATTGGGATGCCCCTTCTAATAAAGATGTTTGGGGTGACACAGTTGGCACCCCAAACAGAGCACAGCTGTCTCACAGCAAGAAGGTCCCCTGTTCAAGCCCTGGCTGGGTCAGGAGGCCTTTCTGTGTGGAGTTTACATGTTCTCCTTGAGTCAGCATGGAATTACTCTGGGCACTGCATTATTTGGTGTCCTTAAACAGTCCAGAAACAACACACACACAGAAACCGAGGGAAGGGCAATTTGACATCTCCAATTCACCTAACGTGCATTTCTGAATTTGCCAATAACCAGTTCTCACCATGAATATAGCCATAGATGCTGAACTGGTTTTAATAGTAAATTAACATATTTATCTATTCCACTTTCTCCAATCAATACAAATATAAATGCTATACCATACAGACCATGTCAAATAATTTTGTTTCCATTTATGTTGCAACAGTTTTGGAAAGGACTTTTTCTGTGCTGAAATGACTGTGGCCCTGTGAACAAATCATTGAAGGGTTTGGGTGATGAGTGTTTTGTTCAGAGCCTGTAATTCATAACAAAGGTGTTCAGCTGGGTTCAGGTCCACGATTATGCAGACCAGTCAGTCGACTTCTCTCACACCATTTCAAATATTAAGAAATAAGCATGTACTAATATCGATAAGAGCTTATTTTGACACCAGCCCAACACTAGGGCTCATTGTGGCTAAACAGAGGAGCAGGACCCAACAGGCCCATCCCCAGGAACTGCTTGAGGAAGCTGGTGACTGCGTTGTTGTCACATGTTTCCCAGTGGCATGGCAAAAAGGAAGCAAGGCTTGGCTCGTTGGTCTGGGGGTATGATTCTCGCTTTGGGTGCGAGAGGTCCCGGGTTCAAATCCCGGACGAGCCCGTATATAGCTTTGTTTCTTGATGCTGCTACACTGTGGAAAATTCATCTCAGTCTTGGCAGAACCATTGCTGCTCCATGGCCGGTTAGCTCAGTTGGTTAGAGCGTGGTGCTAATAACGCCAAGGTCGCGGGTTCGACCCCCGTACGGGCCACGGCTTTTCTCTACATTCTATTGCAGACTGCTATATTGCTGTGATTTGTCATGAAATTTCCTGCCTGACCAACCTGTCTTGCCGAAATAGCTCAGTTGGGAGAGCGTTAGACTGAAGATCTAAAGGTCCCTGGTTCGATCCCTGGTTTCGGCATTGCGGGCCGTTTCCTGTCAGTTTGGCTTGCTGTGTTTTTGCTGACGGTCCCTGTCCGAGTGTCCTTTTCTCTGTGACACAGTGGGTCAGGCGCTCAGGCAAAGAGTGGTTCCATGGTGTAACGGTTAGCACTCTGGACTCTGAATCCAGCGATCCGAGTTCAAATCTCGGTGGGACCTGTAACACTTTTTGGCTATCCAAGGGAACAGTGTTTCTTACCCCAAAACAATCCCCACGCCCTTTAAGCCTTTCACCAGAGCACTCAGGATGTAGACAAAAAATTAGTTAATTCAAGCAACATTGAGCACTTTTCCAGTTCTCCCTGGCGATGGGCCAACAACGCACAAGTCGCCAAATTTCAGCAAACCTAAGGACGTTACAAGGAGGCAAATTAAACATGTACGAAAACTTAGGATAAATGAAAAATGCATTGACGTTTAGGACAAAAGAAACACGCAGCTCATGTGTACAGGCCAAAGGAAACACACAGCTCATGTGTACAATCTGACAGTGAAATGTATTTGAAAGACTTACCAGCAATGACAGGAAGACAAATGAACATTGAAAAAAATGATTCCAATTTTAAATCGCAACAAAATGCTCTAGGAATGTAAAGCTCCTGCTCCATGTTGCTTTGAGAAATAACATCCGTATAGGAGACGTTCATGTGTGTGCTCAGGTGTCATACTGAGGACCGACACTGGGACCTGTTGGCTTTTTGAGGCAAAACGTAAGAGCAGGACCCAATGTAAAGCTTCACGCTTACGGTCTGTAACATCAGTGCAATTCACAACAAACCACAATCACGTGGAGAATGCGGGCATCGATCCCGCAACCTCTCGCATGCTAAGCGAGCGCTCTACCATTTGAGCTAATTCCCCTTACCCCTGCCTCTTGACTGCTTTGGCTTGTTGAAAGGTGGCTGCGACGTTGTGGGAAAGTGTTTGTGAGGGCGGCAGGGCTGACACCAAACAAGTGGCTCGTTGGTCTAGGGGTATGATTCTCGCTTAGGGTGCGAGAGGTCCCGGGTTCAAATCCCGGACGAGCCCTCTTTAGACTGATCCCTATGAGCTTTAACACACAACACCGCTGTGTATGGCAATCCTGGCAGGAAAGTAATGTCAACGAGAAACCTGCAAAGGACGTCAGAGACCTCTCAGCGACGCGTCCGCCTTTGGCCTTTCCAGGTCGAAACCATGTCCGAGGGGGTCCTTGTTTGTTAACCCCTAGACGATCCCCCTACCCTTTAAGCTTTCTACCGGAGGGCTTGCTGTTTTAACAAGCGATGAGTTTATTTCAAGCAACACAATTGACTCAACCCGAAAAATGACCCAGGCTATTCGACCTACTCCCTCCTGGCCGGGAGAAGCACATCATCCTGGCCACTGGGCCTGGGTAGGTACCCTGAGGTGCCTGGAGCTATGAGACTTAAATATACAACCAGGCTAGTGATGCATGGTGTCCAATTTAGTTTACGGATGATTTATCGGAATTTTCTCCTAAAATCTAAAATCAACACTTGGAAAATGCGATAAAGACATGGCTTCTAAGATGTTACTTGACGTTACAACTTACACTAAGTATTGGGATGCCCCTTCTAATAAAGATGTTTGGGGTGACACAGTTGGCACCCCAAACAGAGCACAGCTGTCTCAAAGCAAGAAGGTCCCCTGTTCAAGCCCTGGCTGGGTCAGGAGGCCTTTCTGTGTGGAGTTTACATGTTCTCCTTGAGTCAGCATGGAATTACTCTGGGCACTGCATTATTTGGTGTCCTTAAACAGTCCAGAAACAACACACACGTTGATCTATACACACACACAGAAACCGAGGGAAGGGCAATTTGACATCTCCAATTCACCTAACGTGCATTTCTGAATTTGCCAATAACCAGTTCTCACCATGAATATAGCCATAGATGCTGAACTGGTTTTAATAGTAAATTAACATATTTATCTATTCCACTTTCTCCAATCAATACAAATATAAATGCTATACCGTACAGACCATGTCAAATAATTTTGTTTCCATTTATGTTGCAACAGTTTTGGAAAGGACTTTTTCTGTGCTGAAATGACTGTGGCCCTGTGAACAAATCATTGAAGGGTTTGGGTGATGAGTGTTTTGTTCAGAGCCTGTAATTCATAACAAAGGTGTTCAGCTGGGTTCAGGTCCACGATTATGCAGACCAGTCAGTCGACTTCTCTCACACCATTTCAAATATTAAGAAATAAGCATGTACTAATATTGATAAGAGCTTATTTTGACACCAGCCCAACACTAGGGCTCATTGTGGCTAAACAGAGGAGCAGGTCCCAACAGGCCCATCCCCAGGAACTGCTTGAGGAAGCTGGTGACTGCGTTGTTGTCACATGTTTCCCAGTGGCATGGCAAAAAGGAAGCAAGGCTTGGCTCGTTGGTCTGGGGGTATGATTCTCGCTTTGGGTGCGAGAGGTCCCGGGTTCAAATCCCGGACGAGCCCGTATATAGCTTTGTTTCTTGATGCTGCTACACTGTGGAAAATTTATGTCAGTCTTGGCTGAACCATTGCTGCTCCATGGCCGGTTAGCTCAGTTGGTTAGAGCGTGGTGCTAATAACGCCAAGGTCGCGGGTTCGACCCCAGTACGGGCCACGGCTTTTCTCTACATTCTATTGCAGACTGCTATATTGCTGTGATTTGTCATGAAATTTCCTGCCTGACCAACCTGTCTTGCCGAAATAGCTCAGTTGCGAGAGCGTTAGACCGAAGATCTAAAGGTCCCTGGTTCGATCCCTGGTTTCGGCATTGCGGGCCGTTTCCTGTCAGTTTGGCTTGCTGTGGTTTTGCTGACGGTCCCTGTCCGAGTGTCCTTTTCTCTGTGACGCAGTGGGTCAGGCGCTCAGGCAAAGAGTGGTTCCATGGTGTAACGGTTAGCACTCTGGACTCTGAATCCAGCGATCCGAGTTCAAATCTCGGTGGGACCTGTAACACTTTTTGGGTATCCAAGGGAACAGTGTTTCTTACCCCAAAACAATCCCCACGCCCTTTAAGCCTTTCTACCAGAGCACTCAGGATGTAGACAAAAAATTTGTTAATTCAAGCAACATTGAGCACTTTTCCAGTTCTCCCTGGCGATGGGCCAACAACGCACAAGTCGCCAAATTTCAGCAAACCTAAGGACGTTACAAGGAGGCAAATTAAACATGTACGAAAACTTAGGATAAATGTAAAATGCATTGACGTTTAGGACAAAAGAAACACGCAGCTCATGTGTACAGGCCAAAGGAAACACACAGCTCATGTGTACAATCTGACAGTGAAATGTATTTAAAAGACTTACCAGCAATGACAGGAAGACAAATGAACATTGAAAAAAATGATTCCAATTTTAAATCGCAACAAAATGCTCTAGGAATGTAAAGCTCCTGCTCCATGTTGCTTTGAGAAATAACATCCGTATAGGAGACGTTCATGTGTGTGCTCAGGTGTCATACTGAGGACCGACACTGGGACCTGTTGGCTTTTTGAGGCAAAACGTAAGAGCAGGACCCAATGTAAAGCTTCACGCTTACGGTCTGTAACATCAGTGCAATTCACAACAAACCACAATCACGTGGAGAATGCGGGCATCGATCCCGCTACCTCCCGCATGCTAAGCGAGCGCTCTACCATTTGAGCTAATTCCCCTTACCCCTGCCTCTTGACTGCTTTGGCTTGTTGAAAGGTGGCTGCGACGTTGTGGGAAAGTGTTTGTGATGGCGGCAGGGCTGGCACCAAACAAGTGGCTCGTTGGTCTAGGGTATGATTCTCGCTTAGGGTGCAAGAGGTCCCGGGTTCAAATCCCGGACGAGCCCTCTTTAGACTGATCCCTATGAGCTTTAACACACAACACCGCTGTGCCCTGCACATTTTGCATGTCTCCCTTATCTAACACACCTGATTCAGATCATCAGCTCATTAAGGTAGAGATCCATGAACAGAACTGGGTGTGTCAGTTAAGGGAGACATACAAAATATGCAGAGCTGTGGGTCCCCTAGGACAAGATTGAAAACCACTGCCCTAGACGATCCCCCTACCCTTTAAGCTTTCTACCGGAGGGCTTGCTGTTTTAACAAGCGATGAGTTAATTTCAAGCAACACAATTGACTCAACCCGAAAAATGACCCAGGCTATTCGACCTACTCCCTCCTGGCCGGGAGAAGCGCATCATCCTGGCCACTGGGCCTGGGTAGGTACCCTGAGGTGCCTGGAGCTATGAGACTTAAATATACAACCAGGCTAGTGATGCATGGTGTCCAATTTAGTTTACGGATGATTTATCGGAATTTTCTCCTAAAATCTAAAATCAACACTTGGAAAATGCGATAAAGACATGGCTTCTAAGATGTTACTTGACGTTACAACTTACACTAAGTATTGGGATGCCCCTTCTAATAAAGATGTTTGGGGTGACACAGTTGGCACCCCAAACAGAGCACAGCTGTCTCACAGCAAGAAGGTCCCCTGTTCAAGCCCTGGCTGGGTCAGGAGGCCTTTCTGTGTGGAGTTTACATGTTCTCCTTGAGTCAGCATGGAATTACTCTGGGCACTGCATTATTTGGTGTCCTTAAACAGTCCAGAAACAACACACACGTTGATCTATACACACACACAGAAACCGAGGGAAGGGCAATTTGACATCTCCAATTCACCTAACGTGCATTTCTGACTTTGCCAATAACCAGTTCTCACCATGAATATAGCCATAGATGCTGAACTGGTTTTAATAGTAAATTAACATATTTATCTATTCCACTTTCTCCAGTCAATACAAATATAAATGCTATACCATACAGACCATGTCAAATAATTTTGTTCCCATTTATGTTGCAACAGTTTTGGAAAGGACTTTTTCTGTGCTGAAATGACTGTGGCCCTGTGAACAAATCATTGAAGGGTTTGGGTGATGAGTGTTTTGTTCAGAGCCTGTAATTCATAACAAAGGTGTTCAGCTGGGTTCAGGTCCACGATTATGCAGACCAGTCGACTTCTCTCACACCATTTCAAATATTAAGAAATAAGCATGTACTAATATCGATAAGAGCTTATTTTGACACCAGCCCAACACTAGGGCTCATTGTGGCTAAACAGAGGAGCAGGACCCAACAGGCCCATCCCCAGGAACTGCTTGAGGAAGCTGGTGACTGCGTTGTTGTCACATGTTTCCCAGTGGCATGGCAAAAAGGAAGCAAGGCTTGGCTCGTTGGTCTAGGGGTATGATTATCGCTTTGGGTGCGAGAGGTCCCGGGTTCAAATCCCGGACGAGCCCGTATATAGCTTTGTTTCTTGATGCTGCTACACTGTGGAAAATTCATGTCAGTCTTGGCAGAACCATTGGTGCTCCATGCACTGTCAGAAATATGGGTACAGTAGGGGTCCATTTCTGTCCCCCAAGGTACAATCAACACAAAAGTACCCCATAGGGCTCATTATTGGACCTCAAGGTACATGTATGCACCTTTTTGAGGGTCAAAAAGGTACATATTTGTTCCCAAGCATTAAAAGGTACATATTTGTACCATTTCTTTTAAAGGATAAGGTACAATGTTAAGAGACAGCCTCTTGCCATTTTTTTTATTTGTTGTTCTAGATAACTGCTGTAAATCTGGTCAGTAACGTAAATAACTATTGTGTCAATTTTTGTTTCCTTTAGTTGGACACATGGGTATTGAAGTAGTATTACTTTAATTCAGTTTATTGACAGTGTGTTTAATTTTAAATTTAAATTTTAATGAAAAAAAAGTTAATTTCACTTAATAAAAACTGTGATATGAACTCAAAAACTGCAATTGATTAACCATTATTTAAACTGAATAAATACTGAATAACTGAATCCCTCACACACACCGAAAAAACCCCGCGCTTTTATTTTGATACGCGCCCATCCCCCCACATCTCAGGGTCGGAGTCAGTTTCACAGAGCAGCGCAGGAGGACGACAGACACATAAAGAACATTAACAGGTAAGCACTGGAAACTCATTCATCATCTTTAAAACATTTTTAAACTTTAAAAATGTGTTGTTTGTCGTGGCTCTTCATTTTAATACTGATTCGGTTACGGTTATTTGTGTAAAGTTGTATACGACGAGTCAACGCGATATTGACACAGCACTATTGCCTCATACTCATCAGACTCATTTTTATGAGCAGGTTAATGTGCATTAAGTATACCACAATTATGTAAGTGGAGAAATAATTCATATTTATGTGTGTTTTCTCACAGTTTAGTTTGAATCTCTCTCAGTCAGTCAGGGGGAGATTAACTGACAGACTGTATAACGTTACACGTCTTACCAAGAAACCTTTTAAAGGTAAGTTAACGTTACCACATTTATTAATTTATTTATTATGTTGTTTGAGTACACCACAGTTCTGTAAGTGGAAAATTAATTTATATTTATGTGTGTTTACTCACAGTTTAGCACAAATGTGTCTCGTGGAAGTTTGAATCTCTCTCAGTCAGGGGGGAGATTGACTGACAGACTGTCTACTTGCCACCAGACAGTAATTTACCCTGAAACCTTTTTAAGGTAACGTTTTTCCACATTTATTAATTTATTTATTATGTTGTTTGAGTACACCACAGTTCTGTAACGTTAAGTGGAAAATTTATAATATATTATGTGTTTTCTCTCTCAGTAAGGACTAACGTAAACTGACTCTCTGTCTGCTCTCAACCAGTTATTTAAGACCTTCTAAAGGTAACATTACCACATTTATTAATGTATTTATTATGTTAAGTGAGTACACAACAGTTCTGTAAGTGGAAAATTTATTCATATTTATGTGTGTTTTCTCACAGCCTAGTGCAAACGTTTCCTGCGCAAGTTTGAATCTCTCAGTCAGGGGGGAGATTGACTGACTGACTGACTGACTGTCTACTCGCCACCAAAGTCAAAAGTCAGTTACACAGAAACCTTTTAAAGGTAACGTTACCACATTTATTTATTTATTATGTTGCGTGAGTACACCACAGTTATGTAAGTGAAAAATAATTCATATTTATGTGTTTCTCTCTCAGTAAGGACTAACGTTAACTGACTGTCTGTCTGTCTGTCTGTCTGTCTGCTCAACCAAACAGTGGAAAATTAATTCATATTTATGTGTGTTTACTCACAGTTTAGCACAAATGTTTCCCGTGGAAGTTTGAATCTCTCTCAGTCTGGAGATTGACTGACAGACTGTCTACTTGCCACCAGACAGTAATTTACCCTGAAACCTTTTTAAGGTAACGTTTTTCCACATTTATTAATTTATTTATTATGTTGTTTGAGTACACCACAGTTCTGTAACGTTAAGTGGAAAATTAATAATATATTATGTGTTTTCTCTCTCAGTAAGGACTAACGTAAACTGACTCTCAGTCTGCTCTCAACCAGTTATTTAAGACCTTCTAATGGTAACATTACCACATTTATTAATGTATTTATTATGTTAAGTGAGTACACAACAGTTCTGTAAGTGGAAAATTTATTCATATTTATGTGTGTTTTCTCACAGCCTAGTGCAAACGTTTCCTGCGCAAGTTTGAATCTCTCAGTCAGGGGGGAGATTGACTGACTGACTGTCTATTTGCCACCAAACGTCAAAAGTCAGTTACACAGAAACCTTTTAAAGGTAACGTTACCACATTTATTTATTTATTATGTTGCGTGAGTACACCACAGTTATGTAAGTGAAAAATAATTCATATTTATGTGTTTCTCTCTCAGTAAGGACTAACGTTAACTGACTGTCTGTCTGTCTGTCTGTCTGTCTGCTCAACCAAACAGTGGAAAATTAATTCATATTTATGTGTGTTTTCTCACAGTTTAGCACAAACGTTTCCCGCGCAAGTTTGGATCTTTACCATTGAGGGTGGCTGACTGTTCTCGACCAACCATCATTCACACGCAAAAACTTTAAAGGTACCACATGTATTTATGTTGTGAGTATACCACAGTTCTGTCAGTGGAAAATGTATTCATATTTGTGTGTTTTCTCACAGATAAGTATGAACGTGCCCAAAGCAGTTTTCGATCTTTACCATTAAGGAGGCTGACTGACTATCGTCTACCACCCGTCATTAACACAAGAAAAACTAAAGAAATGTTACTCCATATGGACCTATTCATTTACTCATTATGCTGTGAGTACACCACAGTTTTATCAGTGAAAAAAATTATATTTGTGTGTTTTCTCACTGCTTGGCAAGGACAGATGTGGCCCTGTTAAAAATGTTTAAATGTCGTTTGGTTTAAGGAACAGCACACTGATTTTGTTTTAAAATATTCCTGTTTGGACAGTCTGTTAAAGTCATAAAGGAATACTTGATATATTTCATAAGTAAAGTGTAAATGTAATATTAGTTTTTAATGTTGTGAATTTGGACTGAACAGCACACTTCTGTTTTATATCTAAACCTTTTGTAAAATAAATGATTGTTCAATAAACTGTGTATTTTATCTTTTCTGTTATCATTTTTTATACTAATGTTTAAAATGTACCTTTACACTGAACGATTGACTAAACCAACACAAATATATTGAGTCATATGCACTTATAATTTAAAGTTTACAGTACTTAGATTGAGATATATGTATAAGTTTTAAAACCATAATCAATGAGTGTACCCTGTCAAAGCCAATTTTGTACCCTTTTTGAAGGGTCCATATTTGTACTGTTAAATAAAGGTACAAAATTGTCACCAGAGGTACAAAACTGGTCTCTTAAGGTACAAATCACAAGGGTACAAATTTGTACCCTCTGCCAAGGGTACAAAAACTGTACCCTTGAGGGTACAGCCCCAGTGACAAGCCATTGTACCCCTAAAGGTACAATTATGTCCTTTCTTTTCTGAGAGTGTGGCCGGTTAGCTCAGTTGGTTAGAGCGTGGTGCTAATAACGCCAAGGTCGCGGGTTCGACCCCCGTACGGGCCACGGCTTTTCTCTACATTCTATTGCTGTGATTTGTCATGAAATTTCCTGCCTGTCCAACCTGTCTTGCCGAAATAGCTCATTTGGGAGAGCGTTAGACTGAAGATCTAAAGGTCCCTGGTTCGATCCCGGGTTTCGGCATTGCGGGCCGTTTCCTGTCAGTTTGGCTTGCTGTGGTTTTGCTGACGGTCCCTGTCCGAGTGTCCTTTTCTCTGTGACGCAGTGGGTCAGGCGCTCAGGCAAAGAGTGGTTCCATGGTGTAACGGTTAGCACTCTGGACTCTGAATCCAGCGATCCGAGATCAAATCTCGGTGGGACCTGTAACACTTTTTGGGTATCCAAGGGAACAGTGTTTCTTACCCCAAAACAATCCCCACGCCCTTTAAGCCTTTCTACCAGAGCACTCAGGATGTAGACAAAAAATTAGTTAATTCAAGCAACATTGAGCACTTTTCCAGTTCTCCCTGGCGATGGGCCAACAACGCACAAGTCGCCAAATTTCAGCAAACCTAAGGACGTTACAAGGAAGCAAATTAAACATGTACGAAAACTTAGGATAAATGAAAAATGCATTGACGTTTAGGACAAAAGAAACAAGCAGCTCATGTGTACAGGCCAAAGGAAACACACAGCTCATGTGTACAATCTGACAGTGAAATGTATTTAAAAGACTTACCAGCAATGACAGGAAGACAAATGAACATTGAAAAAAATGATTCCAATTTTAAATCGCAACAAAATGCTCTAGGAATGTAAAGCTCCTGCTCCATGTTGCTTTGAGAAATAACATCCGTATAGGAGACGTTCATGTGTGTGCTCAGGTGTCATACTGAGGACCGACACTGGGACCTGTTGGCTTTTTGAGGCAAAACGTAAGAGCAGGACCCAATGTAAAGCTTCACGCTTACGGTCTGTAACATCAGTGCAATTCACAACAAACCACAATCACGTGGAGAATGCGGGCATCGATCCCGCTACCTCTCGCATGCTAAGCGAGCGCTTTACCATTTGAGCTAATTCCCCTTACCCCTGCCTCTTGACTGCTTTGGCTTGTTGAAAGGTGGCTGCGACGTTGTGGGAAAGTGTTTGTGAGGGCGGCAGGGCTGGCACCAAACAAGTGGCTCGTTGGTCTAGGGGTATGATTCTCGCTTAGGGTGCGAGAGGTCCCGGGTTCAAATCCCGGACGAGCCCTCTTTAGACTGATCCCAATGAGCTTTAACACACAACACCGCTGTTTATGGCAATCCTGGCAGGAAAGTAATGTCAACGAGAAACCTGCAAAGGACGTCAGAGACCTCTCAGCGACGCGTCCGCCTTTGGCCTTTCCAGGTCGAAACCATGTCCGAGGGGGTCCTTGTTTGTTAACCCCTAGACGATCCCCCTACCCTTTAAGCTTTCTACCGGAGGGCTTGCTGTTTTAACAAGCGATGAGTTAATTTCAAGCAACACAATTGACTCAACCCGAAAAATGACCCAGGCTATTCGACCTACTCCCTCCTGGCCGGGAGAAGCACATCATCCTGGCCACTGGGCCTGGGTAGGTACCCTGAGGTGCCTGGAGCTATGAGAGTTAAATATACAACCAGGCTAGTGATGCATGGTGTCCAATTTAGTTTACGGATGATTTATCGGAATTTTCTCCTAAAATCTAAAATCAACACTTGGAAAATGCGATAAAGACATGGCTTCTAAGATGTTACTTGACGTTACAACTTACACTAAGTATTGGGATGCCCCTTCTAATAAAGATGTTTGGGGTGACACAGTTGGCACCCCAAACAGAGCACAGCTGTCTCACAGCAAGAAGGTCCCCTGTTCAAGCCCTGGCTGGGTCAGGAGGCCTTTCTGTGTGGAGTTTACATGTTCTGCTTGAGTCAGCATGGAATTACTCTGGGCACTGCATTATTTGGTGTCCTTAAACAGTCCAGAAACAACACACACGTTGATCTATACACACACACAGAAACCAAGAGAAGGGCAATTTGACATCTCCAATTCACCTAACGTGCATTTCTGACTTTGCCAATAACCAGTTCTCACCATGAATATAGCCATATATGCTGAACTGGTTTTAATAGTAAATTAACATATTTATCTATTCCACTTTCTCCAATCAATACAAATATAAATGCTATACCATACAGACCATGTCAAATAATTTTGTTTCCATTTATGTTGCAACAGTTTTGGAAAGGACTTTTTCTGTGCTGAAATGACTGTGGCCCTGTGAACAAATCATTGAAGGGTTTGGGTGATGAGTGTTTTGTTCAGAGCCTGTAATTCATAACAAAGGTGTTCAGCTGGGTTCAGGTCCACGATTATGCAGACCAGTCGACTTCTCTCACACCATTTCAAATATTAAGAAATAAGCATGTACTAATATCGATAAGAGCTTATTTTGACACCAGCCCAACACTATGGCTCATTGTGGCTAAACAGAGGAGCAGGACCCAACAGGCCCATCCCCAGGAACTGCTTGAGCAAACTGGTGACTGCGTTGTTGTCACATGTTTGGCAGTGGCATGGCAAAAAGGAAGCAAGGCTTGGCTCGTTGGTCTAGGGGTATGATTCTCGCTTTGGGTGCGAGAGGTCCCGGGTTCAAATCCCGGACGAGCCCGTATATAGCTTTGTTTCCTGATGCTGCTACACTGTGGAAAATTCATGTCAGTCTTGGCAGAACCATTGGTGCTCCATGGCCGGTTAGCTCAGTTGGTTAGAGCGTGGTGCTAATAACGCCAAGGTCGCGGGTTCGACCCCCGTTCAACCCCGTACGGGCCACGGCTTTTCTCTACATTCTATTGCAGACTGCTATATTGCTGTGATTTGTCATGAAAATTCCTGCCTGACCAACCTGTCTTGCCGAAATAGATCAGTTGGGAGAGCGTATACTGAAGATCTAAAGGTCCCTGGTTCGATCCCGGGTTTCGGCATTGCGGGCCGTTTCCTGTCAGTTTGGCTTGCTGTGGTTTTGCTGACGGTCCCTGTCCGAGTGTCCTTTTCTCTGTGACGCAGTGGGTCAGGCGCTCAGGCAAAGAGTGGTTCCATGGTGTAATGGTTAGCACTCTGGACTCTGAATCCAGCGATCCGAGTTCAAATCTCGGTGGGACCTGTAACACTTTTTGGGTATCCAAGGGAACAGTGTTTCTTACCCCAAAACAATCCCCACGCCCTTTAAGCCTTTCTACCAGAGCACTCAGGATGTAGACAAAAAATTAGTTAATTCAAGCAACATTGAGCACTTTTCCAGTTCTCCCTGGCGATGGGCCAACAACGCACAAGTCGCCAAATTTCAGCAAACCTAAGGACGTTACATGGAAGCAAATTAAACATGTACGAAAACTTAGGATAAATGATAAATGCATTGACGTTTAGAACAAAAGAAACACGCAGCTCATGTGTACAGGCCAAAGGAAACACACAGCTCATGTGAACAATCTGACAGTGAAATGTATTTAAAAGACTTACCAGCAATGACAGGAAGACAAATGAACATTGAAAAAAATGATTCCAATTTTAAATCGCAACAAAATGCTCTAGGAATGTAAAGCTCCTGCTCCATGTTGCTTTGAGAAATAACATCCGTATAGGAGACGTTCATGTGTGTGCTCAGGTGTCA
Organism: Paramisgurnus dabryanus; assembly: GCF_030506205.2. Classification (NCBI taxonomy): domain Eukaryota; kingdom Metazoa; phylum Chordata; class Actinopteri; order Cypriniformes; family Cobitidae; genus Paramisgurnus; species Paramisgurnus dabryanus. The sequence continues at coordinate 32,409,387 of NC_133355.1, read as the reverse complement.
TACTGAGGACCGACACTGGGACCTGTTGGCTTTTTGAGGCAAAACGTAAGAGCAGGACCCAATGTAAAGCTTCACGCTTACGGTCTGTAACATCAGTGCAATTCACAACAAACCACAATCACGTGGAGAATGCGGGCATCGATCCCGCTACCTCTCGCATGCTAAGCGAGCGCTCTACCATTTGAGCTAATTCCCCTTACCTCTGCCTCTTGACTGCTTTGGCTTGTTGAAAGGTGGCTGCGACGTTGTGGGAAAGTGTTTGTGAGGGCGGCAGGGCTGGCACCAAACAAGTGGCTCGTTGGTCTAGGGGTATGATTCTCGCTTAGGGTGCGAGAGGTCCCCGGTTCAAATCCCGGACGAGCCCTCTATAAATGATCCCTATGAGCTTTAACACACAACACCGCTGTGTATGGCAATCCTGGCAGGAAAGTAATGTCAACGAGAAACCTGCAAAGGACGTCAGAGACCTCTCAGCGACGCGTCCGCCTTTGGCCTTTCCAGGTCGAAACCATGTCCGAGGGGGTCCTTGTTTGTTAACCCCTAGACGATCCCCCTACCCTTTAAGCTTTCTACCGGAGGGCTTGCTGTTTTAACAAGCGATGAGTTAATTTCAAGCAACACAATTGACTCAACCCGAAAAATGACCCAGGCTATTCGACCTACAACCTCCTGGCCGGGAGAAGCACATCATCCTGGCCACTGGGCCTGGGTAGGTACCCTGAGGTGCCTGGAGCTATGAGAGTTAAATATACAACCAGGCTAGTGATGCATGGTGTCCAATTTAGTTACGGATGATTTATCGGAATTTTCTCCTAAAATCTAAAATCAACACTTGGAAAATGCGATAAAGACATGGCTTCTAAGATGTTACTTGACGTTACAACTTACACTAAGTATTGGGGTGCCCCTTCTAATAAAGATGTTTGGGGTGACACAGTTGGCACCCCAAACAGAGCACAGCTGTCTCACAGCAAGAAGGTCCCCTGTTCAAGCCCTGGCTGGGTCAGGAGGCCTTTCTGTGTGGAGTTTACATGTTCTCCTTGAGTCAGCATGGAATTACTCTGGGCACTGCATTATTTGGTGTCCTTAAACAGTCCAGAAACAACACACACGTTGATCTATACACACACACAGAAACCGAGGGAAGGGCAATTTGACATCTCCAATTCACCTAACGTGCATTTCTGACTTTGCCAATAACCAGTTCTCACCATGAATATAGCCATAGATGCTGAACTGGTTTTAATAGTAAATTAACATATTTATCTATTCCACTTTCTCCAATCAATACAAATATAAATGCTATACCATACAGACCATGTCAAATAATTTTTTTCCATTTATGTTGCAACAGTTTTGGAAAGGACTTTTTCTGTGCTGAAATGACTGTGGCCCTGTGAACAAATCATTGAAGGGTTTGGGTGATGAGTGTTTTGTTCAGAGCCTGTAATTCATAACAAAGGTGTTCAGCTGGGTTCAGGTCCACGATTATGCAGACCAGTCGACTTCTCTCACACCATTTCAAATATTAAGAAATAAGCATGTACTAATATCGATAAGAGCTTATTTTGACACCAGCCCAACACTAGGGCTCATTGTGGCTAAACAGAGGAGCAGGACCCAACAGGCCCATCCCCAGGAACTGCTTGAGGAAGCTGGTGACTGCGTTGTTGTCACATGTTTCCCAGTGGCATGCCAAAAAGGAAGCAAGGCTTGGCTCGTTGGTCTAGGGGTATGATTCTCGCTTTGGGTGCGAGAGGTCCCGGGTTCAAATCCCGGACGAGCCCGTATATAGCTTTGTTTCTTGATGCTGCTACACTGTGGAAAATTCATGTCAGTCTTGGCAGAACCATTGGTGCTCCATGGCCGGTTAGCTCAGTTGGTTAGAGCGTGGTGCTAATAACGCCAAGGTCGCGGGTTCGACCCCCGTACGGGCCATGGCTTTTCTCTACATTCTATTGCAGACTGCTATATTGCTGTGATTTGTCATGAAAATTCCTGCCTGACCAACCTGTCTTGCCGAAATAGATCAGTTGGGAGAGCGTTAGACTGAAGATCTAAAGGTCCCTGATTCGATCCCGGGTTTCGGCATTGCGGGCCGTTTCCTGTCAGTTTGGCTTGCTGTGGTTTTACTGACGGTCCCTGTCGAGTGTCCTTTTCTCTGTGACGCAGTGGGTCAGGCGCTCAGGCAAAGAGTGGTTCCGTGGTGTAACGGTTAGCACTCTGGACTCTGAATCCAGCGATCCGAGTTCAAATCTCGGTGGGACCTGTAACACTTTTTGGGTATCCAAGGGAACAGTGTTTCTTACCCCAAAACAATCCCCACGCCCTTTAAGCCTTTCTACCAGAGCACTCAGGATGTAGACAAAAAATTAGTTAATTCAAGCAACATTGAGCACTTTTCCAGTTCTCCCTGGCGATGGGCCAACAACGCACAAGTCGCCAAATTTCAGCAAACCTAAGGACGTTACATGGAAGCAAATTAAACATGTACGAAAACTTAGGATAAATGATAAATGCATTGACGTTTAGAACAAAAGAAACACGCAGCTCATGTGTACAGGCCAAAGGAAACACACAGCTCATGTGAACAATCTGACAGTGAAATGTATTTAAAAGACTTACCAGCAATGACAGGAAGACAAATGAACATTGAAAAAAATGATTCCAATTTTAAATCGCAACAAAATGCTCTAGGAATGTAAAGCTCCTGCTCCATGTTGCTTTGAGAAATAACATCCGTATAGGAGACGTTCATGTGTGTGCTCAGGTGTCATACTGAGGACCGACACTGGGACCTGTTGGCTTTTTGAGGCAAAACGTAAGAGCAGGACCCAATGTAAAGCTTCACGCTTACGGTCTGTAACATCAGTGCAATTCACAACAAACCACAATCACGTGGAGAATGCGGGCATCGATCCCGCTACCTCTCGCATGCTAAGCGAGCGCTCTACCATTTGAGCTAGTTCCCCTTACCCCTGCCTCTTGACTGCTTTGGCTTGTTGAAAGGTGGCTGCGTTGTTGTGGGAAAGTGTTTGTGAGGGCGGCAGGGCTGGCACCAAAACAAGTGGCTTGTTGGTCTAGGGGTATGATTCTCGCTTAGGGTGCGAGAGGTCCCGGGTTCAAATCCCGGACGAGCCCTCTTTAGACTGATCCCTATGAGCTTTAACACACAACACCGCTGTGTATGGCAATCCTGGCAGGAAAGTAATGTCAACGAGAAACCTGCAAAGGACGTCAGAGACCTCTCAGCGACGCGTCCGCCTTTGGCCTTTCCAGGTCGAAACCATGTCCGAGGGGGTCCTTGTTTGTTAACCCCTAGACAATCCCCCTACCCTTTAAGCTTTCTACCGGAGGGCTTGCTGTTTTAACAAGCGATGAGTTAATTTCAAGCAACACAATTGACTCAACCCGAAAAATGACCCAGGCTATTCGACCTACAACCTCCTGGCCGGGAGACGCACATCATCCTGGCCACTGGGGCTGGGTAGGTACCCTGAGGTGCCTGGAGCTATGAGAGTTAAATATACAACCAGGCTAGTGATGCATGGTGTCCAATTTAGTTACGGATGATTTATCGGAATTTTCTCCTAAAATCTAAAATCAACACTTGGAAAATGCGATAAAGACATGGCTTCTAAGATGTTACTTGACGTTACAACTTACACTAAGTATTGGGATGCCCCTTCTAATAAAGATGTTTGGGGTGACACAGTTGGCACCCCAAACAGAGCACAGCTGTCTCACAGCAAGAAGGTCCCCTGTTCAAGCCCTGGCTGGGTCAGGAGGCCTTTCTGTGTGGAGTTTACATGTTCTCCTTGAGTCAGCATGGAATTACTCTGGGCACTTCATTATTTGGTGTCCTTAAACAGTCCAGAAACAACACACACGTTGATCTATACACACACACAGAAACCGAGGGAAGGGCAATTTGACATCTCCAATTCACCTAACGTGCATTTCTGACTTTGCCAATAACCAGTTCTCACCATGAATATAGCCATAGATGCTGAACTGGTTTTAATAGTAAATTAACATATTTATCTATTCCACTTTCTCCAATCAATACAAATATAAATGCTATACCATACAGACCATGTCAAATAATTTTGTTTCCATTTATGTTGCAACAGTTTTGGAAAGGACTTTTTCTGTGCTGAAATGACTGTGGCCCTGTGAACAAATCATTGAAGGGTTTGGGTGATGAGTGTTTTGTTCAGAGCCTGTAATTCATAACAAAGGTGTTCAGCTGGGTTCAGGTCCACGATTATGCAGACCAGTCGACTTCTCTCACACCATTTCAAATATTAAGAAATAAGCATGTACTAATATCGATAAGAGCTTATTTTGACACCAGCCCAACACTAGGGCTCATTGTGGCTAAACAGAGGAGCAGGACCCAACAGGCCCATCCCCAGGAACTGCTTGAGGAAGCTGGTGACTGCGTTGTTGTCACATGTTTCCCAGTGGCATGGCAAAAAGGAAGCAAGGCTTGGCTCGTTGGTCTAGGGGTATGATTCTCGCTTTGGGTGCGAGAGGTCCCGGGTTGAAATCCCGGACGAGCCCGTATATAGCTGTGTTTCTTGATGCTGCTACACTGTGGAAAATTCATGTCAGTCTTGGCAGAATCATTGCTGCTCCATGGCCAGTTAGCTCAGTTGGTTAGAGCGTGGTGCTAATAACGCCAAGGTCGCGGGTTCGACCCCTGTACGGGCCAAGGCTTTTCCCTACATTCTATTGCAGACTGCTATATTGCTGTGATTTGTCATGAAAATTCCTGCCTGACCAACCTGTCTTGCCGAAATAGCTCAGTTGGGAGAGCGTTAGACTGAAGATCTAAAGGTCCCTGGTTCGATCCCGGGTTTCGGCATTGCGGGCCGTTTCCTTTCAGTTTGGCTTGCTGTGGTTTTGCTGACGGTCCCTGTCCGAGTGTCCTTTTCTCTGTGACGCAGTGGGTCAGGCGCTCCGCCTTTGGCCTTTCCAGGTCGAAACCATGTCCGAGGGGGTCCTTGTTTGTTAACCCCTAGACGATCCCCCTACCCTTTAAGCTTTCTACCGGAGGGCTTGCTGTTTTAACAAGCGATGAGTTAATTTCAAGCAACACAATTGACTCAACCCGAAAAATGACCCAGGCTATTCGACCTACTCCCTCCTGGCCGGGAGAAGCACATCATCCTGGCCACTGGGCCTGGGTAGGTACCCTGAGGTGCCTGGAGCTATGAGACTTAAATATACAACCAGGCTAGTGATGCATGGTGTCCAATTTAGTTTACGGATGATTTATCGGAATTTTCTCCTAAAATCTAAAATCAACACTTGGAAAATGCGATAAAGACATGGCTTCTAAGATTTTACTTAACGTTACAACTTACACTAAGTATTGGGATGCCCCTTCTAATAAAGATGTTTGGGGTGACACAGTTGGCACCCCAAACAGAGCACAGCTGTCTCACAGCAAGAAGGTCCCCTGTTCAAGCCCTGGCTGGGTCAGGAGGCCTTTCTGTGTGGAGTTTACATGTTCTCCTTGAGTCAGCATGGAATTACTCTGGGCACTGCATTATTTGGTGTCCTTAAACAGTCCAGAAACAACACACACGTTGATCTATACACACACACAGAAACCGAGGGAAGGGCAATTTGACATCTCCAATTCACCTAACGTGCATTTCTGACTTTGCCAATAACCAGTTCTCACCATGAATATAGCCATAGATGCTGAACTGGTTTTAATAGTAAATTAACATATTTATCTATTCCACTTTCTCCAATCAATACAAATATAAATGCTATACCATACAGACCATGTCAAATAATTTTGTTTCCATTTATGTTGCAACAGTTTTGGAAAGGACTTTTTCTGTGCTGAAATGACTGTGGCCCTGTGAACAAATCATTGAAGGGTTTGGGTGATGAGTGTTTTGTTCAGAGCCTGTAATTCATAACAAAGGTGTTCAGCTGGGTTCAGGTCCACGATTATGCAGACCAGTCGACTTCTCTCACACCATTTCAAATATTAAGAAATAAGCATGTACTAATATCGATAAGAGCTTATTTTGACACCAGCCCAACACTAGGGCTCATTGTGGCTAAACAGAGGAGCAGGACCCAACAGGCCCATCCCCAGGAACTGCTTGAGGAAGCTGGTGACTGCGTTGTTGTCACATGTTTCCCAGTGGCATGGCAAACATATCTCTGTTTATGTACCCGGCCTACAGACAAAGACTCAAGCAAACAAACCCTGTTACCAAACAGGTTAAGCTTTGGACCCCACAAACTGAGAGCATCTTACAGGACTGCTTTGCTCTGACAGACTGGGATGTGTTTAAAACTGCAGCCACTTTGGAGGACTCTTCTGTCAGTATACAGGATTATGCTGAATATGTGACCGGGTATATCAGCACATGTGTTGATAACACTGTACCCACCATACAAATCAGGAAGTTCCCTAACGAGAAGCCCTGGATAAACAGTCAGGTACGCCACATGCTGCGTGCTCGATCACTTGCGTTTACATCAGGCAACGAGACCGAGTACAATGCTGCTAAATACGGACTGAGAAAAGCCATTACAGCGGCCAAGAGACAGTACAGAGAGAAGCTGGACAGTTTCTACTCTAATGCTGATGCCGGGCGGATGTGGCAAGGTATGCAACACATCACAGACTACAGAACCACCACGAACACTATCAACCCTTCAGAAAGCCTACCAGATGACCTCAACACCTTCTACGCCCGCTTCGAAACCTCCAACACCGACAGAAAGTTGAGACACACACACCCCATCCACCCCCCCTCTCCGCCCCCTACTGTCTCATCAGCAGAGGTACACAAAGCACTGAGGAAGATCAACCCCCGCAAAGCCGCAGGACCAGACAACATCCCTGGGCGGGCCCTCAGAGCCTGTGCTACAGAGCTGACTGAAGTACTCACTTCAATCTTCAACCTCTCCCTTAGTCAGAGAATTGTCCCCACCTGCTTCAAGACCACCTCCATCACCCCCCTGCCCAAGAAGAGCCCACCATCCTGTCTAAACGACTACAGGCCAATAGCACTCACTCCAATCATCATGAAGTGCTTCGAGAGAGTAATGCTAACCCACATTCAGAGCAGTATGCCGGACACATTGGACCCACTCCAGTATGCGTACCGGACCAACAGGTCCACCTCTGATGCCATTGCTGCTGCCCTTCACATCTCCCTCTCTCACCTGGAAAATAAGGACACCTACATCAGGACCCTTTTTATTGACTACAGCTCCGCCTTTAACACGGTCATCCCACACAGACTCACTCAAAAGCTGCTTTTACTTGGACTACACCACACACTATGTGACTGGCTTCTGGACTTCCTGACTGGCAGACCACAGTCTGTTAAGTTTGGAAATAAGACATCAGATACAATCATTACAAATATTGGCACCCCACAAGGTTGCGTTCTCAGCCCCATCCTCTACACACTGTTCACACATGACTGTGTTGCCACACACAAAAGCAACACCATTCTGAAGTTCGCTGATGACACCGCAGTGATAGGATGCATCACAGGCGATGACGAAGCGGTCTACAGGAAGGAGGTGGCCAGTCTTGTGGCATGGTGTGAGGACAACAATCTCACCCTCAACACAGACAAGACAAAGGAGATGATAGTGGACCTGCGGAAAAAGAAGAGAACTCACCAGCCACTGTTTATCCGACAGCTTGAAGTGGAGAGGGTGAGCAGTTTTAAATACCTGGGAGTCCACATCAGCGAGGACCTCACATGGACATTGAACACTACCCAGCTGGTTAAGAAAGCGCAACAGCGGCTTTACTTCCTGAGGAGGCTAAGGAAATTTGGTATGTCAACCAAGATCCTCCACAACTTCTATAGCTGTGTGGTTGAGAGCGTCTTGACAAGCAGCATCACTGCATGGTATGGCAGCACTACTGCGAACGACCGCAAGCACCTGCAGAGAGTGGTGAGGACTGCTGAGAAGATCATCAGGACTCCACTGCCCTCTCTGCAGGCCATTTACCATTGCAGAGTCCAAAGAAGAGCTGCATCCATTGTTAAAGACCCCACCCACCCCCAACACGGACTGTTCACGCTCCTACCCTCAGGACGGAGGTACAGGAGTGTAAACTGTAGGACAACCAGACTGAAGAACTCTTTTTTCCCCATAGCTATCAGACTCTTAAACAGCCACCCATTTCAGCGGACAGTCAGTCCTACTGTCCACATCATTTGAAAACCTGCTAATACCACCACCATTACCATTATATACTGCCAGTGTTACTCATGTAGCCCCCCATCTAAATTTTTGCTCATAAGTTAATATTATTGCTGCATTGTTACAGTTATTTGCACTACCATCAGTATCACATTATATTGCACTCCATGTCAGTCTTTGCACATCTATTAATGTTATTGCTGCTATAAATACCTAGGTTACTGTTGTATTGTTGTCATTGCCATATTATATTTGCACATATTAGATCCTACTCCATACTTATTACTGCACTACTGTTTCTCTTGCACATAAGTTACTACCTCAAACTGTTAAATTGTTAATACTGTACATCTGCACATCCTGTATATAGTCCATATTTCAACTCTACATTTCCTATACTCCCATAAGAACATAGTTTACGTTTATTTATTTATATATATATATTTCTTTTTTTCCTCTTTCCTTCTCCTATATGTTCATACATTGTATATGTGTATGTATCCGTGTAAATTTGTGTATGTATGTACAGTCCTGGCATTCTCTGTGGACGGCAAAGTAAGAATTTCATTGCTCAGGGAAACCTGTTTCCTTACTGGGTACATGACAATAAACGCTTTGAATCTTGAATCTTGAATCTTGAAAAAGGAAGCAAGGCTTGGCTCGTTGGTCTAGGGGTATGATTCTCGCTTTGGGTGCGAGAGGTCCCGGGTTCAAATCCCGGACGAGCCCGTATACAGCTTTGTTTCTTGATGCTGCTACACTGTGGAAAATTCATGTCAGTCTTGGCAGAACCATTGGTGCTCCATGGCCGGTTAGCTCAGTTGGTTAGAGCGTGGTGCTAATAACGCCAAGGTCGCGGGTTCGACCCCCGTACGGGCCATGGCTTTTCTCTACATTCTATTGCAGACTGCTATATTGCTGTGATTTGTCATGAAAATTCCTGCCTGACCAACCTGTCTTGCCGAAATAGATCAGTTGGGAGAGCGTTAGACTGAAGATCTAAAGGTCCCTGGTTCGATCCCGGGTTTCGGCATTGCGGGCCGTTTCCTGTCAGTTTGGCTTGCTGTGGTTTTACTGACGGTCCCTGTCCGAGTGTCCTTTTCTCTGTGACGCAGTGGGTCAGGCGCTCAGGCAAAGAGTGGTTCCATGGTGTAACGGTTAGCACTCTGGACTCTGAATCCAGCGATCCGAGTTCAAATCTCGGTGGGAGCTGTAACACTTTTTGGGTATCCAAGGGAACAGTGTTTCTTACCCCAAAACAATCCCCACGCCCTTTAAGCCTTTCTACCAGAGCACTCAGGATGTAGACAAAAAATTAGTTAATTCAAGCACATCGATCCCGCTACCTCTCGCATGCTAAGCGAGCGCTCTACCATTTGAGCTAATTCCCCTTACCCCTGCCTCTTGACTGCTTTGGCTTGTTGAAAGGTGGCTGCGACGTTGTGGGAAAATGTTTGTGAGGGCGGCAGGGCTGGCACCAAACAAGTGGCTCGTTGGTCTAGGGGTATGATTCTCGCTTAGGGTGCGAGAGGTCCCGGGTTCAAATCCCGGACGAGCCCTCTTTAGACTGATCCCTATGAGCTTTAACACACAACACCGCTGTGTATGGCAATCCTGGCAGGAAAGTAATGTCAACGAGAAACCTGCAAAGGACGTCAGAGACCTCTCAGCGACGCGTCCGCCTTTGGCCTTTCCAGGTCGAAACCATGTCCGAGGGGGTCCTTGTTTGTTAACCCCTAGACGATCCCCCTACCCTTTAAGCTTTCTACCGGAGGGCTTGCTGTTTTAACAAGCGATGAGTTAATTTCAAGCAACACAATTGACTCAACCCGAAAAATGACCCAGGCTATTCGACCTACTCCCTCCTGGCCGGGAGAAGCACATCATCCTGGCCACTGGGCCTGGGTAGGTACCCTGAGGTGCCTGGAGCTATCAGACTTAAATATACAACCAGGCTAGTGATGCATGGTGTCCAATTTAGTTTACGGATGATTTATCGGAATTTTCTCCTAAAATCTAAAATCAACACTTGGAAAATGCGATAAAGACATGGCTTCTAAGATGTTACTTGACGTTACAACTTACACTAAGTATTGGGATGCCCCTTCTAATAAAGATGTTTGGGGTGACACAGTTGGCACCCCAAACAGAGCACAGCTGTCTCACAGCAAGAAGGTCCCCTGTTCAAGCCCTGGCTGGGTCAGGAGGCCTTTCTGTGTGGAGTTTACATGTTCTCCTTGAGTCAGCATGGAATTACTCTGGGCACTTCATTATTTGGTGTCCTTAAACAGTCCAGAAACAACACACACGTTGATCTATACACACACACAGAAACCGAGGGAAGGGCAATTTGACATCTCCAATTCACCTAACGTGCATTTCTGACTTTGCCAATAACCAGTTCTCACCATGAATATAGCCATAGATGCTGAACTGGTTTTAATAGTAAATTAACATATTTATCTATTCCACTTTCTCCAATCAATACAAATATAAATGCTATACCATACAGACCATGTCAAATAATTTTGTTTCCATTTATGTTGCAACAGTTTTGGAAAGGACTTTTTCTGTGCTGAAATGACTGTGGCCCTGTGAACAAATCATTGAAGGGTTTGGGTGATGAGTGTTTTGTTCAGAGCCTGTAATTCATAACAAAGGTGTTCAGCTGGGTTCAGGTCCACGATTATGCAGACCAGTCGACTTCTCTCACACCATTTCAAATATTAAGAAATAAGCATGTACTAATATCGATAAGAGCTTATTTTGACACCAGCCCAACACTAGGGCTCATTGTGGCTAAACAGAGGAGCAGGACCCAACAGGCCCATCCCCAGGAACTGCTTGAGGAAGCTGGTGACTGCGTTGTTGTCACATGTTTCCCAGTGGCATGGCAAAAAGGAAGCAAGGCTTGGCTCGTTGGTCTAGGGGTATGATTCTCGCTTTGGGTGCGAGAGGTCCGGGGTTCAAATCCCGGACGAGCCCGTATATAGCTTTGTTTCTTGATGCTGCTACACTGTGGAAAATTCATGTTAGTCTTGGCAGAACCGTTGCTGCTCCATGGCCGGTTAGCTCAGTTGGTTAGAGCGTGGTGCTAATAACGCCAAGGTCGCGGGTTCGACCCCCGTACGGGCCACGGCTTTTCTCTACATTCTATTGCAGACTGCTATATTGCTGTGATTTGTCATGAAAATTCCTGCCTGACCTGTCTTGCCGAAATAGCTCAGTTGGGAGAGCGTTAGACTGAAGATCTAAAGGTCCCTGGTTCGATCCCGGGTTTCGGCATTGCGGGCCGTTTCCTGTCAGTTTGGCTTGCTGTGGTTTTGCTGACGGTCCCTGTCCGAGTGTCCTTTTCTCTGTCACGCAGTGGGTCAGGCACTCAGGCAAAGAGTGGTTCCATGGTGTAACGGTTAGCACTCTGGACTCTGAATCCAGCGATCCGAGTTCAAATCTCGGTGGGACCTGTAACACTTTTTGGGTATCCAAGGGAACAGTGTTTCTTACCCCAAAACAATCCCCACGCCCTTTAAGCCTTTCTACCAGAGCACTCAGGATGTAGACAAAAAATTAGTTAATTCAAGCAACATTGAGCACTTTTCCAGTTCTCCCTGGCGATGGGCCAACAACGCACAAGTCGCCAAATTTCAGCAAACCTAAGGACGTTACAAGGAAGCAAATTAAACATGTACGAAAACTTAGGATAAATGAAAAATGCATTGACGTTTAGGACAAAAGAAACACGCAGCTCATGTGTACAGGCCAAAGGAAACACACAGCTCATGTGTACAATCTGACAGTGAAATGTATTTAAAAGACTTACCAGCAATGACAGGAAGACAAATGAACATTGAAAAAAATGATTCCAATTTTAAATCGCAACAAAATGCTCTAGGAATGTAAAGCTCCTGCTCCATGTTGCTTTGAGAAATAACATCCGTATAGGAGACGTTCATGTGTGTGCTCAGGTGTCATACTGAGGACCGACACTGGGACCTGTTGGCTTTTTGAGGCAAAACGTAAGAGCAGGACCCAATGTAAAGCTTCACGCTTACGGTCTGTAACATCAGTGCAATTCACAACAAACCACAATCACGTGGAGAATCCGGGCATCGATCCCGCTACCTCTCGCATGCTAAGCGAGCGCTCTACCATTTGAGCTAATTCCCCTTACCCCTGCCTCTTGACTGCTTTGGCTTGTTGAAAGGTGGCTGCGACGTTGTGGGAAAGTGTCCTGTGAGGGCGGCAGGGCTGGCACCAAACAACTGGCTCATTGGTCTAGGGGTATGATTCTCGCTTAGGGTGCGAGAGGTCCCCGGTTCAAATCCCGGACGAGCCCTCTTTAGACTGATCCCTATGAGCTTTAACACACAACACCGCTGTGTATGGCAATCCTGGCAGGAAAGTAATGTCAACGAGAAACCTGCAAAGGACATCAGAGACCTCTCAGCGACGCGTCCGCCTTTGGCCTTTCCAGGTCGAAACCATGTCCGAGGGGGTCCTTGTTTGTTAACCCCTAGACGATCCCCCTACCCTTTAAGCTTTCTACCGGAGGGCTTGCTGTTTTAACAAGCGATGAGTTAATTTCAAGCAACACAATTGACTCAACCCGAAAAATGACCCAGGCTATTCGACCTACAACCTCCTGGCCGGGAGAAGCACATCATCCTGGCCACTGGGCCTGGGTAGGTACCCTGAGGTGCCTGGAGCTATGAGAGTTAAATATACAACCAGGCTAGTGATGCATGGTGTCCAATTTAGTTACGGATGATTTATCGGAATTTTCTCCTAAAATCTAAAATCAACACTTGGAAAATGCGATAAAGACATGGCTTCTAAGATGTTACTTGACGTTACAACTTACACTAAGTATTGGGGTGCCCCTTCTAATAAAGATGTTTGGGGTGACACAGTTGGCACCCCAAACAGAGCACAGCTGTCTCACAGCAAGAAGGTCCCCTGTTCAAGCCCTGGCTGGGTCAGGAGGCCTTTCTGTGTGGAGTTTACATGTTCTCCTTGAGTCAGCATGGAATTACTCTGGGCACTGCATTATTTGGTGTCCTTAAACAGTCCAGAAACAACACACACGTTGATCTATACACACACACAGAAACCGAGGGAAGGGCAATTTGACATCTCCAATTCACCTAACGTGCATTTCTGACTTTGCCAATAACCAGTTCTCACCATGAATATAGCCATAGATGCTGAACTGGTTTTAATAGTAAATTAACATATTTATCTATTCCACTTTCTCCAATCAATACAAATATAAATGCTATACCATACAGACCATGTCAAATAATTTTTTTCCATTTATGTTGCAACAGTTTTGGAAAGGACTTTTTCTGTGCCGAAATGACTGTGGCCCTGTGAACAAATCATTGAAGGGTTTGGGTGATGAGTGTTTTGTTCAGAGCCTGTAATTCATAACAAAGGTGTTCAGCTGGGTTCAGGTCCACGATTATGCAGACCAGTCGACTTCTCTCACACCATTTCAAATATTAAGAAATAAGCATGTACTAATATCGATAAGAGCTTATTTTGACACCAGCCCAACACTAGGGCTCATTGTGGCTAAACAGAGGAGCAGGACCCAACAGGCCCATCCCCAGGAACTGCTTGAGGAAGCTGGTGACTGCGTTGTTGTCACATGTTTCCCAGTGGCATGCCAAAAAGGAAGCAAGGCTTGACTCGTTGGTCTAGGGGTATGATTCTCGCTTTGGGTGCGAGAGGTCCCGGGTTCAAATCCCGGACGAGCCCGTATATAGCTTTGTTTCTTGATGCTGCTACACTGTGGAAAATTCATGTCAGTCTTGGCAGAACCATTGGTGCTCCATGGCCGGTTAGCTCAGTTGGTTAGAGCGTGGTGCTAATAACGCCAAGGTCGCGGGTTCGACCCACGTACGGGCCATGGCTTTTCTCTACATTCTATTGCAGACTGCTATATTGCTGTGATTTGTCATGAAAATTCCTGCCTGACCAACCTGTCTTGCCGAAATAGATCAGTTGGGAGAGCGTTAGACTGAAGATCTAAAGGTCCCTGGTTCGATCCCGGGTTTCGGCATTGCGGGCCGTTTCCTGTCAGTTTGGCTTGCTGTGGTTTTACTGACGGTCCCTGTCCGAGTGTCCTTTTCTCTGTGACGCAGTGGGTCAGGCGCTCAGGCAAAGAGTGGTTCCATGGTGTAACGGTTAGCACTCTGGACTCTGAATCCAGCGATCCGAGTTCAAATCTCGGTGGGACCTGTAACACTTTTTGGGTATCCAAGGGAACAGTGTTTCTTACCCCAAAACAATCCCCACGCCCTTTAAGCCTTTCTACCAGAGCACTCAGGATGTAGACAAAAAATTAGTTAATTCAAGCACATCGATCCCGCTACCTCTCGCATGCTAAGCGAGCGCTCTACCATTTGAGCTATTTCCCCTTACCCCTGCCTCTTGACTGCTTTGGCTTGTTGAAAGGTGGCTGCGACGTTGTGGGAAAATGTTTGTGAGGGCGGCAGGGCTGGCACCAAACAAGTGGCTCGTTGGTCTAGGGGTATGATTCTCGCTTAGGGTGCGAGAGGTCCCGGGTTCAAATCCCGGACGAGCCCTCTTTAGACTGATCCCTATGAGCTTTAACACACAACACCGCTGTGTATGGCAACCCTGGCAGGAAAGTAATGTCAACGAGAAACCTGCAAAGGACGTCAGAGACCTCTCAGCGACGCGTCCGCCTTTGGCCTTTCCAGGTCGAAACCATGTCCGAGGGGGTCCTTGTTTGTTAACCCCTAGACGATCCCCCTACCCTTTAAGCTTTCTACCGGAGGGCTTGCTGTTTTAACAAGCGATGAGTTAATTTCAAGCAACACAATTGACTCAACCCGAAAAATGACCCAGGCTATTCGACCTACTCCCTCCTGGCCGGGAGAAGCACATCATCCTGGCCACTGGGCCTGGGTAGGTACCCTGAGGTGCCTGGAGCTATCAGACTTAAATATACAACCAGGCTAGTGATGCATGGTGTCCAATTTAGTTTACGGATGATTTATCGGAATTTTCTCCTAAAATCTAAAATCAACACTTGGAAAATGCGATAAAGACATGGCTTCTAAGATGTTACTTGACGTTACAACTTACACTAAGTATTGGGATGCCCCTTCTAATAAAGATGTTTGGGGTGACACAGTTGGCACCCCAAACAGAGCACAGCTGTCTCACAGCAAGAAGGTCCCCTGTTCAAGCCCTGGCTGGGTCAGGAGGCCTTTCTGTGTGGAGTTTACATGTTCTCCTTGAGTCAGCATGGAATTACTCTGGGCACTTCATTATTTGGTGTCCTTAAACAGTCCAGAAACAACACACACGTTGATCTATACACACACACAGAAACCGAGGGAAGGGCAATTTGACATCTCCAATTCACCTAACGTGCATTTCTGACTTTGCCAATAACCAGTTCTCACCATGAATATAGCCATAGATGCTGAACTGGTTTTAATAGTAAATTAACATATTTATCTATTCCACTTTCTCCAATCAATACAAATATAAATGCTATACCATACAGACCATGTCAAATAATTTTGTTTCCATTTATGTTGCAACAGTTTTGGAAAGGACTTTTTCTGTGCTGAAATGACTGTGGCCCTGTGAACAAATCATTGAAGGGTTTGGGTGATGAGTGTTTTGTTCAGAGCCTGTAATTCATAACAAAGGTGTTCAGCTGGGTTCAGGTCCACGATTATGCAGACCAGTCGACTTCTCTCACACCATTTCAAATATTAAGAAATAAGCATGTACTAATATCGATAAGAGCTTATTTTGACACCAGCCCAACACTAGGGCTCATTGTGGCTAAACAGAGGAGCAGGACCCAACAGGCCCATCCCCAGGAACTGCTTGAGGAAGCTGGTGACTGCGTTGTTGTCACATGTTTCCCAGTGGCATGGCAAAAAGGAAGCAAGGCTTGGCTCGTTGGTCTAGGGGTATGATTCTCGCTCTGGGTGCGAGAGATCCGGGGTTCAAATCCCGGACGAGCCCGTATATAGCTTTGTTTCTTGATGCTGCTACACTGTGGAAAATTCATGTTAGTCTTGGCAGAACCATTGCTGCTCCATGGCCGGTTAGCTCAGTTGGTTAGAGCGTGGTGCTAATAACGCCAAGGTCGCGGGTTCGACCCCCGTACGGGCCACGGCTTTTCTCTACATTCTATTGCAGACTGCTATATTGCTGTGATTTGTCATGAAAATTCCTGCCTGACCAACCTGTCTTGCCGAAATAGCTCAGTTGGGAGAGCGTTAGACTGAAGATCTAAAGATCCCTGGTTCAATCCCGGGTTTCGGCATTGCGGGCCGTTTCCTGTCAGTTTGGCTTGCTGTGGTTTTGCTGACGGTCCCTGTCCGAGTGTCCTTTTCTCTGTCACGCAGTGGGTCAGGCACTCAGGCAAAGAGTGGTTCCATGGTGTAACGGTTAGCACTCTGGACTCTGAATCCAGCGATCCGAGTTCAAATCTCGGTGGGACCTGTAACACTTTTTGGGTATCCAAGGGAACAGTGTTTCTTACCCCAAAACAATCCCCAAGCCCTTTAAGCCTTTCTACCAGAGCACTCAGGATGTAGACAAAAAATTAGTTAATTCAAGCAACATTGAGCACTTTTCCAGTTCTCCCTGGCGATGGGCCAACAACGCACAAGTCGCCAAATTTCAGCAAACCTAAGGACGTTACAAGGAAGCAAATTAAACATTTACGAAAACTTAGGATAAATGAAAAATGCATTGACGTTTAGGACAAAAGAAACACGCAGCTCATGTGTACAGGCCAAAGGAAACACTAAGCTCATGTGTACAATCTGACAGTGAAATGTATTTAAAAGACTTACCAGCAATGACAGGAAGACAAATGAACATTGAAAAAAATGATTCCAATTTTAAATCGCAACAAAATGCTCTAGGAATGTAAAGCTCCTGCTCCATGTTGCTTTGAGAAATAACATCCGTATAGGAGACGTTCATGTGTGTGCTCAGGTGTCATACTGAGGACCGACACTGGGACCTGTTGGCTTTTTGAGGCAAAACGTAAGAGCAGGACCCAATGTAAAGCTTCACGCTTACGGTCTGAAACATCAGTGCAATTCACAACAAACCACAACCACGTGGAGAATCCGGGCATCGATCCCGCTACCTCTCGCATGTGTAGCAAATGGCTCGGAGTCAGATTGGGGCCATTTGGCATCTGGATTTCAACAGCCCTAAAATTGTGATAATTAGATAACCCTGTCTCCTCTATCACCTATCAAGGCTGTAAAGTGGGCAACAATTAAAACAAATGCCGTCGTAAAAGGAGGTTCAAAGGAGCTCCATCCGAGCCGATCGAATGACGACCGCCAGAGACACAGCAGGGGGCACAGACTATATGTCTGTGATGAAACCACATTTAAAGATCACAATGAGCTGTTTAAATGTATATATATTTTATATCCCTTTACTGCATGATCGTGTATGTGTGATGTAACTGTGTGTTAACACTTTAGTTAGATTTTGTTCACTGTAGCATGGTTCATATCTTAGGTATGAAATTATTATTCAACGTGATCTTAAACCCATGTCTTGTCTAGTATCAAATTAATTCACTCTTTATTTCCTAATCATTTCTATGTATCATATTACCATAAGCTGCATCAATGTCATTTAATATCGATTTGAAGAGTTATGGAAACAAACTTTTATCATTTGGCATTTACGCAAATGTGATGTCTGAAAGAACAAAGGCTTGTTTCCCGCGCGATCGAACACTTCCCACATTGGTCATTTCACCTAAAATGGGCTGGGCGCGTGAAAGGTCAAAACGGCCTATCGTCCAAGCTCAGTTGCTCAGTTGCTCAGCGCTCAGCGCTCAATCGCTCAATTCGCCAGCGCAGTTTGGAAACTCGCTGAGACTCACCCAGAGTCCCTCGGATTCATCATCTTTTCTCTGAGCCCTGTCCTACTCTTCGGGACAGTAATTTCCTGGCTTGCACTTTGCACTTCGAGTTCGGACAATTTACGCGGAACACTCCACCATACGGAACAACCAAACGGACTTACGAGCACACCTGGATTCTCTCTCTCTCTCTCTGCTCGCACCCGCGCGCACCAGAAACTTCGTATTACATCACAAAGAGCCAAATGCAAGTATTAACCTTGTTCTACTCGCTGATGTTTAAGCTTTACCCCTTATGAAAATTAAGGCGACCCTTAGAGATTTTCCGATGGTTTGTGCAGATGTTTAGCAATAGTGTTTTTGCCAATCTTTTACCCTCTCTCTAGCTTTTCAGTCTTTTCTTTCTCATCTATGTTTTATGTTATTGTATATGCGTATGTTTAGTTAGTCGTTGTGTGTACTTCGTTTTGTAGTCAATAAACCGGTTTTGCATTTTCACAATTGAATTGTTTCTGTGTTCAATGCTCACGAAATTAAAGTCACTATTTCTGCCTTTTGATCCAGCTACACGCTGCGAGTAGCACTGTATATCAGTAAGAAGGTTAATTTTAAAGGCCATGAAATTAACATTTCTTAGACGTTAATATACGATTATGGATATATGTCTTCGGTGGACGAACATATTAATTAATTGTTATTATTAATTCTGCTACGCCAGGTAAAACCTGATAAACTTGTATAATTAATTACAGTTAGTTATACATAATATTCCCTTTTGAGCTAAAATCTAAGATTCCCTTGGGAATCCCCGTAGTATTACAGTCGGAGGTTTATAGTGTTTCAAATAACTTTATTCCCCTCCTCCCTCTGAATCGCTACATATTAATGGTGGAGAACGCGCGGGCAGATTTAAACATTATTTTCTGAGCAAACCAGTTACAAATCAAATGTGTTTTTGCATTGTGTGAATGAAAAAGAACTATCAGCTATAACTGATTTCGTTCTTTATTTGTATGAAGGAAAATGTATTTTCCTGTATCATTTTCAGGACGTAACAGACTCGCGCCCCTGTTATGTATAGCTAACTGCAGTCTTTAAGGTAACCGTATTAAAAACACTTTGATACGCTGCATTACTGTCTGATTCCGCCTAATAAAGAGTAGAATTCCTTTATGTAGAGCGAAGCGGTGGTCGAGTGAGAACTCCCATCTGATAAGGCCTTTTTGTTTAATCTCCAGGAAATGATTTGCAATTAGAGAAGCTGTCTATTGTATTTTTCCATTTTATTCACGTACGTGGATTTTTTTAAATTGAAAGCACCGAGGGTAAGACTTCAATTTTTTTTAAGGAGATGAAAACTTGATCAAGTATTTATAGTCACAACGTACGATAAAGCACGTTTGGACTCTTTGTTTATTGCGTGTCCCGGTAACTAAGCCAAAATTAAAATAGGCAGCGCAAACATGAGCAAATTACATCCGTCGTCTTAGCAACGGAGCGGCCGCCGATGTAATTGTTGAATAGAAGCGAATCTTTGTCAGTTTAAAGCGTACTACCTAGTTCTAACACTAGATGTCAGTCTTGAGTGTCTAACACTTCTCCTTCTCCTTTACTTTAAGCCTGACTTCCGCTTTCTTTGTTTGTTGGGCGAAATATCGCCATCTGGTGGGGAAAGTTCGTTTGGCCCTCTCATAAACTCTTTTGGGAAGTGTATGACAGGAGTCAAACTTGAAATTTTTACCTTACTTCAATAACTAGGTTATTCTACTACTTTGTAGTTTTATTTCCTACATATTGAAGGTTATGGTCTTAAATTATAAATAATAATTAATATTGCTGTGGCTTTATTAATTTATTATTTCTTTATTTTTTTTATTTTTTATTTTTTTTCATTTTTGCTGTTCTCTCTCGCTCCTTACTTTCCTGTTCTCTTTTCTATTGTAGAGATTGTATTTTAATTAAGTTTAAATTTAAATTTAATGCAGTTTGATTTATTTTAAATTTTAATTGAATCAATTCTTTACTGTGAATAGAATTCAGCCCCATAAGTCCCATTCTCAGTGAATTCATTTATGTTTTAACTGGTGCAATAGAATAAGACCCTGTGCATCTCTTTAAAGCTAACACTTGATAGATGAATCAGGACTTCGCCAGCGGTGAGTTCTACAAGAGACCGGTCCCGTTGAACTGACTCGAGTGTGTACAGTCGGGGTGCTGCGGTAGCTCCCTCCTTTAGCACCTTAGGCAGCAAGACACAGTGCGACCTCTGCCACCGGGCACTCCAATCGCTAACCGTGCCAGCTGACACACAAAGCCCTAGCGGCAGTGCCAGTTGGTGGGTGACACCTTTGAGTGCGGCCTGGCGGTGTGAAGGGCGTGACTGTTGAGCGGTCGAGGTGGGGAGGGCAGAAGGCCCGGCACTCTTGGCTGCGTGCTCAGGGAAGCGCCTTGTCTCTGTGTTCCACCCTGGGTTGTCTTAAATAGTCAACAGGTGTTAGTGTAAAAGAGATGCACTTTTCTCCCCTCTGTAGCCACTAGAGGCACCAGATCCCTCTCACGTTGGGTCTAGCCCAGCCACTCTAGCTAAGCCACTCCCCTAGCTCGCATGACTCCATAGTGCCCTCTCCCTGTAAGGCCCTGTCATCAAATCTAGGGTAGAGAACCTGCTAAGCTGAAACAGGAAACCCCTTTTCCACCTCCTATCCTCTTCATTTTCCCAGCCTTAGGACTTCGTCTGTTGGCTGTCTCAATTCTCATTTTCATTTTATTTTATTAGTATTATTTTCATTTTATTTTATTTTATTTTATTTTTTTTTATTTTTATTTTTTTTCTTTCCTCTCTTTTCCGTTCCTATTTTCATTTCCAGCAACCTATCCTCCTCATTCTTTATTTTATTTTGTTTTATTTTATTTTAATCATTATAATTAATTAATTTTAATTATTTTGATTCACTTTATTTTGGGCTGAAAGAGCAAAACTGCACAAACCATAAGGAGAATTCATTAGTAATATGCTCGATAAACCAAATGTCCAAGGCGACCTATAGGTTTTAACAAAGCGACAAATTACTAAACTTTTTCCTTTTTTTTTTCCCCCCACACTGATTATCTGTGCCGCTGGAGAAAGGCCCTGATAATAAGCTCATAGCCCACACATATATATATATATATATATATATACACCTTTTTTATTGCCGTAGCTCGTTGAACTGTGCGGACTCGCATTGGCTCTTTGTGTTTTCTCTTCTATCAGTGTGTCAACATGTCCAGATCACCAAGCCCTGTCAACCACTGGGACCAGCTAGAGGCCTGGCTCAGCGCTGTGACATCTGAACTCCTGCCCAACCTCACCAATGAACTGCAACACTTGGAAAGAGAGCAACTCGACGGCACCCTGAACAAGTTCATAGCCCTCGACCCAACGAGGAGCTACAGTCACAAGGATATAGCCAAGATCACAGGTGCCATCGCTCACAACCTCATCATCCAGCGTAAACTGGGCGAAAGGAACATCGCCCAACTGGAACAGGATGCAGCAGCTCTACAGCTCCAAGCGGCAGAGGCACGGAGGAATCAGGAGGACGCGCAGAATCGTCTAGATCAGCTGACACAGGGATTAGAGGATCAACACCCATCGACGGAGGAGGAACACTGGAGGCTAAAGGACGAGATTGGACAACTCCAAGAGGCCTTGTCAAAACTCCGCACAGACACAGAGCACAAGGAGCAACAGGAAAAGACAGCCAGAGAAGAGCTGTCCGGAAAGCTCCAGCAGGCTGAACATCTTCTGGTGAGAGCAAAGGCAGAACTGAAGGAACGTGATGCCAAGCTGAAGGCCTGTGAGAATCACCTGCGAGCGTCTCGAGATGAAGGTCGAGCTCTGGCTCAGCAACGAGACCAGGCTAGGGACGACCTTGACTCTGCCCAAAGAGAACTCATTTATGCATATAAACTGCAAGCTGAACAAGTAAGGGAAAAAGCAACCTTTCCCCTTCATTCAACCAGTGAGCCTGCACCCCCCCACCAAAGCTTTTCTGTTGAAAAGGGGGGCGGGAGCCCACTGTTAAAGACATCAGCCAGCATCCCAGAACCTCTCACTACCACAGAGGGGTGGGAACAAACAAATTTCCCGAGGTCACCTGCAGACATGCCCGGCGTGGCACCCAAAGACCTCGACAAGCTGGCTAGAAATATCCCAACATTTACCCCAGACCCTGCAGGTGGCCATGATATCCACTCTTACCTGCAGGACATTGACTTTTATTTGCAAACACTGCCAAATGTAACCACAAGAGACAAACTGTATCTGCTACGGGTTACTTCCAGTCGTGAGATGAGGAGTTTCCTTGACCGGCAGCCAGAAAACGTCAAGATGGATTACAAGCAGCTGCAAAAGGCTTTAATAGAAGAGTTTTCGGATCCAGAGTCAGAACATGGACTAGTTACAGCAATGGACCTCAAACAGAGCAGAAACGAAACTCCACAGGCCTACTACAACAGACTCAGGCGAGCTTACTTTGGCTCACGGAATGAGCCAGGAATGGAGGAGGACTTTAACTTCAGGACCCTTTTCCTGCGAAATCTTCATTTCACAGTAAGCCAACACTTAGGGGTTATGGCCTGCCCTCGCACGATGACAACCAGGCAGTTGCGGGACTTGGCCCATAAAGCTTATGGTAAACAAAGAGCGGCCTCTGAAAAGACTTTTAAAAACCCTGTCATTCTTCCTGTCTCTGAACTGTACCCTGAACTACCACTGGAGGGCGCACGACCGCGCCACAGTGAAAGACCTTTCAACAGAGGGTCAAGAGACTTTACAGCCAGCCAGGAATGGTACGGCCATGAAGGGGCTCATCCCAAGCACCAAATGGGACGCGCCGAGAGGTCATGGAGCCGGCCAAACTTATCAGACAACCAGAAGGGTGGCGGCTCGTGGGAACCTGGCCGACGACCTAGAGGTAACCGTCCTGCACCTGGCAGATCAAAAACGGGTAACAGTCCAATCAGTCAACAGAGAGATCAGTCTCGATACACACAGAGCAAGGCTAAGTCTGAACTACCCCAGAAACAGAGTGACACAGACACGTCTGAATCAGCAGAGATTCTGAGAATATTGAAGGAGTTAATCCAAAAGAGGCCCCACAAGCAGGACCACGAAGACAAACCCGACTCCTTATTCATTTCACAAACCAAAGACTTTGGCGTACAAACAATATCTCAGACACCAACCAGCCAAAGCCTGCAAGTACCAGAGAGTGCTGTGTTAACTGTCTCCTTCCCTACAGAGTCACAGGAAACCAGTTTTAACTGTCTTCCCGTTAATACAACAGCCCCAGTACCAAGCCTCCTGGGAAACCTGATCGAAAGAGGAGAAGCAAAAAAACTATATCTATCCATCACCTTGGAAAATGAGGTCGAACTAGAAGCCCTCGTCGACACCGGAGCTGACCTAACGCTGATGTCATCCCAGCTTTTCACCAGACTCCAGAACAGAGCTAAGGCCCAAAATTTGACCCTTAAACCCCAAAGGTGTATGCTGAATGTGCAGTCTTACAGCCAGACTGAAGTTCAACTGCAACAGGTGATTCACATCCACCTGACGATCGGTCCTATGAGCATCATACACCCTGTGTACATCTCACCAATGGACTCATACCCTCTCCTCATTGGCAAAGACCTGCTAGACCGCTTTGAACCCTTAATGGACTTTAAACAGTTAAAAATTTGGGCTCAAGTGCGAGAACCTTTACCCTTTAAATCAGCCAGATCATCTGAGGTAAACTGCCAGGTCACACAGGTCATGGACGACCCCCCAGCTAGCCGCGGGAACTTCGTCTCAGACCTAAACTCCAAAAGTTCACTGCTCTGCACTCTGCATCCAGCCAAAGACTCAGAGCCATACCCAGGACTTGACGCACAAGTTCAACAGAATTTAAAAGATGCAGAGGCCATGCAGGATGATCATCAGAAACTACAAGTCTTTAACATCGCTACCCAAGCTATGTTAAACCACCTCTCAGACCCCTCCACCTACCCTATCACAAACTCTGACATGTCTGCTGCTCCAACCCGCAAACGTCTCAACGATGTCAGGCACCTGCTGCGCATACAACACAACATCCTCTGGTATGTCCCTGATGAACGCACTACACCTGCGCTTGTGGTTCCTCAGGCCCATAGGGGGGTCCTACTGATGCATGCGCATGACACAGCATGTGCTGGACACCATCGCACAAAAGCCACGTATGAAACACTGAAACAGGTGGCATACTGGCCTGAAATGCAGCAGGATGTAGCACAATACATCAAGGGATGTCTGGTTTGCTGCCAGTTCCATCGGGCTAACCCAAACCAATGGGCACCACTGCAAAAAAGAGGTGTCAACTTCCCATTGTCAGACCTCCAGATAGACTGGGTTGGACCATTACCCAGGTCAACGAGGGGCAACGAACACTTTCTCAGGGTCATCTGCCAATTCACAAAGTTGGTAGAATGCTTTCCAGCACCCAATGACACCACCCAGACCACAGCATACACCACTCACCAGTATCTGGATGAACTTCATCTGGGAACGACCTTCACTTTTCAAACGACCAAGATCTGGTACTACAGTTTCGCCCCGCCAATTCAGACAGCTCACCAGCAGCTGTCAAAGAAATTTCTGCCACACTGGACAGGACCTCATGAGATGGTGGACAAACTCTCTCCCGTTGCATACCGGATCAAGATGGGCAGGAGTCAGAAGGAACCAATTTTCAGATGGGTCCACCGGAACCAAGTCAAGAGACACTCAACATTTTGGCATGACAGTAGAGGGGGGACTAGCACTAACCAGGCCAAACTCCCTCCACACTGCCTCCTCACTAGAACTCTGCCACCTAGGGAACAGCCGCTAATGAAAAGAAAGAGAGCTGTCCTGACCAAACAAGAACCTGTAGCGCTCACCTATTGTTATTTCTCTCTCTCTCTCTCTGTCACCAGGATGCTGCTGTGGATCACGGTCCTGTACATCAGCCTACAGGGGGGGTGGTCGCAACCTGAAATCGTGTCGCCGGGTCCAGCCTCAGGCATCGTCCTAAAAGAGCAACCCGGACTCCTGATCACGAACTGCAGAACACATAGCCAAAAAGTCTATGTCCGACTCAACCCCCGTGATGTCTACAGAGCACACTACACAGCATCAGCACCAGAAACCAGTTGGGCAGGAGAACGATGGGCGCAGAACGCTATGTTTCACGCAGAGGCCGACATCAAACACATGCTGTACCAACTTCAGAAGATGACTGTCACACAAGCAGATCTCAGCGGACAAACTAAGCGCCCCAAGCGGTTCCTGGGGGCCCTACTCGGAGCCGCCGCAGCAGTCGGAACTTTGTTCAACATTGGAGTCACCAGTGTCAATGCAGTCAGCATAGCCACGGTGAGACGACATGTGAATGAGATCCAGGAGGAAATACCTCAACTGAGAGAACAACTGACAGCTCAGAGCAAATCACTGCAAACCATGGGAAAATCCTTAAAAGATACTGTCGTAATTCTCAACACACACAGTGTCGCACTGAAACAAACAGTGAACTCTTTGAAACAGATTTTCTCAGTACTGCAGGTGGATCATGCCTATTCTCAACTGGTCACAGCTCTGATGTCAGACATGCTGCGCGAGGTGAGCTCCTCTGTGGACAGTCTAGCCATGGGTAGAATTCCACCCTACCTGGTACCCCTAAGCCTGGTACAGACCATTTTATCCTCTGCCACTGCAGGGCCAACAAACACTCTGCAGGCGCATCTGGCCTACTCCCTAGGTAGCGCAATTCCCTTAAGCATAGCCCCTGAACAAGGCGAACTTGCTTTTCTGATAAACCTGCCAATCATTGAGTCACACAACATCTACAGACTCAAAGACATTGTCAATGTTGGCTTCTGGCAGGGAAACACCCACATCAGAATACGCACCCCCGACGTTGTGGCTTACCATGACAGCAATGAACAGCTGTACCTTGCACCAAACCTGCGCATGTGCAGCCTCACTAAAGACATTCATTATCTCTGCCCCAGCAAACCTTTCCTTCGGGACAACACTGACGGCATCTGTGGGCTGCGGCCCATGAAGATTGACTCTCGTTGTCCTGCCTCAGCTAAACCACGAGCCGAGGTCACTAACACCCAAGCAGAAATCGTAGGTGACCGATGGCTGGTCAACACCCCAGCCAGCACAGCCATTTTGACCTACGACCAACACGACACAGCCACCCGCATCAGTCTACCAAACCAGACGATGTGGATTCAAGTTCCAAAGGATGCGATTCTTCACATCGATGAACTCGCACTCTATCACCTTCCCAGTGAGGAGTACCACACCGAACTGGAAATTTCAACTTTCTTCAGGGACCACAACTTCACTTTAGACCCTGAACTGGAGATGAGGATTGCAGAAGGGGGGACCCAACTAATTGATGTCACGCCCATCGACACTGCCCTCCAGACACTTGCTCGGATGCCAGCTATGCACAGCCTCCCTGTTGTCCGAGCCTGGACCGCCGCTGACACGGTACTGTGCCTCTCCACAGGAGTAGGATATGCCCTTACTCTTGGCCTCGCTTTCATCCTGTACCGAAGAGTCAGCGGGATGCAGGAAACAGTGAACAAGTGCACAGCTGCCCTCCCTCGAGCCTTCAAGCGGAACCGTGGGAAGCAAGACACACAAGCCGAGCAAGAGCCCAACCTCATCGAAATCACCCCTCTGCAGGCACGCAGAAGCGCTGCAGAAAATTAAGATACACCTGCCATCCAGACCAAATGACCTGTCCAACCATCGCCTATTGACCCATCGCCCACCAAAGTCTCTCAAGACCCTGGTGGCCATGAAGGGGGGATATGTAGCAAATGGCTCGGAGTCAGATTGGGGCCATTTGGCATCTGGATTTCAACAGCCCTAAAATTGTGATAATTAGATAACCCTGTCTCCTCTATCACCTATCAAGGCTGTAAAGTGGGCAACAATTAAAACAAATGCCGTCGTAAAAGGAGGTTCAAAGGAGCTCCATCCGAGCCGATCGAATGACGACCGCCAGAGACACAGCAGGGGGCACAGACTATATGTCTGTGATGAAACCACATTTAAAGATCACAATGAGCTGTTTAAATGTATATATATTTTATATCCCTTTACTGCATGATCGTGTATGTGTGATGTAACTGTGTGTTAACACTTTAGTTAGATTTTGTTCACTGTAGCATGGTTCATATCTTAGGTATGAAATTATTATTCAACGTGATCTTAAACCCATGTCTTGTCTAGTATCAAATTAATTCACTCTTTATTTCCTAATCATTTCTATGTATCATATTACCATAAGCCGCATCAATGTCATTTAATATCGATTTGAAGAGTTATGGAAACAAACTTTTATCATTTGGCATTTACGCAAATGTGATGTCTGAAAGAACAAAGGCTTGTTTCCCGCGCGATCGAACACTTCCCACATTGGTCATTTCACCTAAAATGGGCTGGGCGCG
The DNA here is from genome assembly GCF_030506205.2 of Paramisgurnus dabryanus. Classification (NCBI taxonomy): domain Eukaryota; kingdom Metazoa; phylum Chordata; class Actinopteri; order Cypriniformes; family Cobitidae; genus Paramisgurnus; species Paramisgurnus dabryanus. The sequence goes on along the minus strand of NC_133355.1, from coordinate 32,381,768 downwards.
TGAAAGGTCAAAACGGCCTATCGTCCAAGCTCAGTTGCTCAGTTGCTCAGCGCTCAATCGCTCAATTCGCCAGCGCAGTTTGGAAACTCGCTGAGACTCACCCAGAGTCCCTCGGATTCATCATCTTTTCTCTGAGCCCTGTCCTACTCTTCGGGACAGTAATTTCCTGGCTTGCACTTTGCACTTCGAGTTCGGACAATTTACGCGGAACACTCCGCCATACGGAACAACCAAACGGACTTACGAGCACACCTGGATTCTCTCTCTCTCTCTCTGCTCGCACCCGCGCGCACCAGAAACTTCGTATTACATCACAAAGAGCCAAATGCAAGTATTAACCTTGTTCTACTCGCTGATGTTTAAGCTTTACCCCTTATGAAAATTAAGGCGACCCTTAGAGATTTTCCGATGGTTTGTGCAGATGTTTAGCAATAGTGTTTTTGCCAATCTTTTACCCTCTCTCTAGCTTTTCAGTCTTTTCTTTCTCATCTATGTTTTATGTTATTGTATATGCGTATGTTTAGTTAGTCGTTGTGTGTACTTCGTTTTGTAGTCAATAAACCGGTTTTGCATTTTCACAATTGAATTGTTTCTGTGTTCAATGCTCACGAAATTAAAGTCACTATTTCTGCCTTTTGATCCAGCTACACGCTGCGAGTAGCACTGTATATCAGTAAGAAGGTTAATTTTAAAGGCCATGAAATTAACATTTCTTAGACGTTAATATACGATTATGGATATATGTCTTCGGTGGACGAACATATTAATTAATTGTTATTATTAATTCTGCTACGCCAGGTAAAACCTGATAAACTTGTATAATTAATTACAGTTAGTTATACATAATATTCCCTTTTGAGCTAAAATCTAAGATTCCCTTGGGAATCCCCGTAGTATTACAGTCGGAGGTTTATAGTGTTTCAAATAACTTTATTCCCCTCCTCCCTCTGAATCGCTACACATGCTAAACGAGCGCTCTACCATTTGAGCTAATTCCCCTTACCCCTGCCTCTTGACTGCTTTGGCTTGTTGAAAGGTGGCTGCGACGTTGTGGGAAAGTGTCCTGTGAGGGCGGCAGGGCTGGCACCAAACAAGTGGCTCGTTGGTCTAGGGGTATGATTCTCGCTTAGGGTGCGAGAGGTCTCCGGTTCAAATCCCGGACGAGCCCTCTTTAGACTGATCCCTATGAGCTTTAACACACAACACCGCTGTGTATGGCAATCCTGGCAGGAAAGTAATGTCAACGAGAAACCTGCAAAGGACGTCAGAGACCTCTCAGCGACGCATCCGCCTTTGGCCTTTCCAGGTCGAAACCATGTCCGAGGGGGTCCTTGTTTGTTAACCCCTAGACGATCCCCCTACCCTTTAAGCTTTCTACCGGAGGGCTTGCTGTTTTAACAAGCGATGAGTTAATTTCAAGCAACACAATTGACTCAACCCGAAAAATGACCCAGGCTATTCGACCTACTCCCTCCTGGCCGGGAGAAGCACATCATCCTGGCCACTGGGCCTGGGTAGGTACCCTGAGGTGCCTGGAGCTATGAGACTTAAATATACAACCAGGCTAGTGATGCATGGTGTCCAATTTAGTTTATGGATGATTTATCGGAATTTTCTCCTAAAATCTAAAATCAACACTTGGAAAATGCGATAAAGACATGGCTTCTAAGATGTTACTTGACGTTACAACTTACACTAAGTATTGGGATGCCCCTTCTAATAAAGATGTTTGGGGTGACACAGTTGGCACCCCAAACAGAGCACAGCTGTCTCACAGCAAGAAGGTCCCCTGTTCAAGCCCTGGATGGGTCAGGAGGCCTTTCTGTGTGGAGTTTACATGTTCTCCTTGAGTCAGCATGGAATTACTCTGGGCACTGCATTATTTGGTGTTCTTAAACAGTCCAGAAACAACACACACGTTGATCTATACACACACACAGAAACCGAGGGAAGGGCAATTTGACATCTCCAATTCACCTAACGTGCATTTCTGACTTTGCCAATAACCAGTTCTCACCATGAATATAGCCATAGATGCTGAACTGGTTTTAATAGTAAATTAACATATTTATCTATTCCACTTTCTCCAATCAATACAAATATAAATGCTATACCATACAGACCATGTCAAATAATTTTGTTTCCATTTATGTTGCAACAGTTTTGGAAAGGACTTTTTCTGTGCTGAAATGACTGTGGCCCTGTGAACAAATCATTGAAGGGTTTGGGTGATGAGTGTTTTGTTCAGAGCCTGTAATTCATAACAAAGGTGTTCAGCTGGGTTCAGGTCCACGATTATGCAGACCAGTCGACTTCTCTCACACCATTTCAAATATTAAGAAATAAGCATGTACTAATATCGATAAGAGCTTATTTTGACACCAGCCCAACACTAGGGCTCATTGTGGCTAAACAGAGGAGCAGGACCCAACAGGCCCATCCCCAGGAACTGCTTGAGGAAGCTGGTGACTGCGTTGTTGTCACATGTTTCCCAGTGGCATGGCAAAAAGGAAGCAAGGCTTGGCTCGTTGGTCTAGGGGTATGATTCTCGCTCTGGGTGCGAGAGATCCGGGGTTTAAATCCCGGACGAGCCCGTATATAGCTTTGTTTCTTGATGCTGCTACACTGTGGAAAATTCATGTTAGTCTTGGCAGAACCATTGCTGCTCCATGGCCGGTTAGCTCAGTTGGTTAGAGCGTGGTGCTAATAACGCCAAGGTCGCGGGTTCGACCCCCGTACGGGCCACGGCTTTTCTCTACATTCTATTGCAGACTGCTATATTGCTGTGATTTGTCATGAAAATTCCTGCCTGACCAACCTGTCTTGCCGAAATAGCTCAGTTGGGAGAGCGTTAGACTGAAGATCTAAAGATCCCTGGTTCAATCCCGGGTTTCGGCATTGCGGGCCGTTTCCTGTCAGTTTGGCTTGCTGTGGTTTTGCTGACGGTCCCTGTCCGAGTGTCCTTTTCTCTGTCACGCAGTGGGTCAGGCACTCAGGCAAAGAGTGGTTCCATGGTGTAACGGTTAGCACTCTGGACTCTGAATCCAGCGATCCGAGTTCAAATCTCGGTGGGACCTGTAACACTTTTTGGGTATCCAAGGGAACAGTGTTTCTTACCCCAAAACAATCCCCAAGCCCTTTAAGCCTTTCTACCAGAGCACTCAGGATGTAGACAAAAAATTAGTTAATTCAAGCAACATTGAGCACTTTTCCAGTTCTCCCTGGCGATGGGCCAACAACGCACAAGTCGCCAAATTTCAGCAAACCTAAGGACGTTACAAGGAAGCAAATTAAACATCTACGAAAACTTAGGATAAATGAAAAATGCATTGACGTTTAGGACAAAAGAAACACGCAGCTCATGTGTACAGGCCAAAGGAAACACTAAGCTCATGTGTACAATCTGACAGTGAAATGTATTTAAAAGACTTACCAGCAATGACAGGAAGACAAATGAACATTGAAAAAAATGATTCCAATTTTAAATCGCAACAAAATGCTCTAGGAATGTAAAGCTCCTGCTCCATGTTGCTTTGAGAAATAACATCCGTATAGGAGACGTTCATGTGTGTGCTCAGGTGTCATACTGAGGACCGACACTGGGACCTGTTGGCTTTTTGAGGCAAAACGTAAGAGCAGGACCCAATGTAAAGCTTCACGCTTACGGTCTGAAACATCAGTGCAATTCACAACAAACCACAACCACGTGGAGAATCCGGGCATCGATCCCGCTACCTCTCGCATGCTAAACGAGCGCTCTACCATTTGAGCTAATTCCCCTTACCCCTGCCTCTTGACTGCTTTGGCTTGTTGAAAGGTGGCTGCGACGTTGTGGGAAAGTGTCGTGTGAGGGCGGCAGGGCTGGCACCAAACAAGTGGCTCGTTGGTCTAGGGGTATGATTCTCGCTTAGGGTGCGAGAGGTCCCCGGTTCAAATCCCGGACGAGCCCTCTTTAGACTGATCCCTATGAGCTTTAACACACAACACCGCTGTGTATGGCAATCCTGGCAGGAAAGTAATGTCAACGAGAAACCTGCAAAGGACGTCAGAGACCTCTCAGCGACGCGTCCGCCTTTGGCCTTTCCAGGTCGAAACCATGTCCGAGGGGGTGCTTGTTTGTTAACCCCTAGACGATCCCCCTACCCTTTAAGCTTTCTACCGGAGGGCTTGCTGTTTTAACAAGCGATGAGTTAATTTCAAGCAACACAATTGACTCAACCCGAAAAATGACCCAGGCTATTCGACCTACTCCCTCCTGGCCGGGAGAAGCACATCATCCTGGCCACTGGGCCTGGGTAGGTACCCTGAGGTGCCTGGAGCTATGAGACTTAAATATACAACCAGGCTAGTGATGCATGGTGTCCAATTTAGTTTATGGATGATTTATCGGAATTTTCTCCTAAAATCTAAAATCAACACTTGGAAAATGCGATAAAGACATGGCTTCTAAGATGTTACTTGACGTTACAACTTACACTAAGTATTGGGATGCCCCTTCTAATAAAGATGTTTGGGGTGACACAGTTGGCACCCCAAACAGAGCACAGCTGTCTCACAGCAAGAAGGTCCCCTGTTCAAGCCCTGGATGGGTCAGGAGGCCTTTCTGTGTGGAGTTTACATGTTCTCCTTGAGTCAGCATGGAATTACTCTGGGCACTGCATTATTTGGTGTTCTTAAACAGTCCAGAAACAACACACACGTTGATCTATACACACACACAGAAACCGAGGGAAGGGCAATTTGACATCTCCAATTCACCTAACGTGCATTTCTGACTTTGCCAATAACCAGTTCTCACCATGAATATAGCCATAGATGCTGAACTGGTTTTAATAGTAAATTAACATATTTATCTATTCCACTTTCTCCAATCAATACAAATATAAATGCTATACCATACAGACCATGTCAAATAATTTTGTTTCCATTTATGTTGCAACAGTTTTGGAAAGGACTTTTTCTGTGCTGAAATGACTGTGGCCCTGTGAACAAATCATTGAAGGGTTTGGGTGATGAGTGTTTTGTTCAGAGCCTGTAATTCATAACAAAGGTGTTCAGCTGGGTTCAGGTCCACGATTATGCAGACCAGTCGACTTCTCTCACACCATTTCAAATATTAAGAAATAAGCATGTACTAATATCGATAAGAGCTTATTTTGACACCAGCCCAACACTAGGGCTCATTGTGGCTAAACAGAGGAGCAGGACCCAACAGGCCCATCCCCAGGAACTGCTTGAGGAAGCTGGTGACTGCGTTGTTGTCACATGTTTCCCAGTGGCATGGCAAAAAGGAAGCAAGGCTTGGCTCTTTGTTCTGGGGGTATGATTCTCGCTTTGGGTGCGAGAGGTCCCGGATTCAAATCCCGGACGAGCCCGTATATAACTTTGTTTCTTGATGCTGCTACACTGTGGAAAATTCATGTCAGTCTTGGCAGAACCATTGGTGCTCCATGGCCGGTTAGCTCAGTTGGTTAGAGCGTGGTGCTAATAACGCCAAGGTCGCGGGTTCGACTCCCGTACGGGCCACGGCTTTTCTCTACATTCTATTGCAGACTGCTATATTGCTGTGATTTGTCATGAAAATTCCTGCCTGACCAACCTGTCTTGCCGAAATAGCTCAGTTGGGAGAGCGTTAGACTGAAGATCTAAAGGTCCCTGGTTCGATCCCGGGTTTCGGCATTGCGGGCCGTTTCCTGTCAGTTTGGCTTGCTGTGGTTTTGCTGACGGTCCCTGTCCGAGTGTCCTTTTCTCTGTGACGCAGTCGGTCAAGCGCTCAGGCAAAGAGTGGTTCCATGGTGTAACGGTTAGCACTCTGGACTCTGAATCCAGCGATCCGAGTTCAAATCTCGGTGGGACCTGTAACACTTTTTGGGTATCCAAGGGAACAGTGTTTCTTACCCCAAAACAATCCCCACGCCCTTTAAGCCTTTCTACCAGAGCACTCAGGATGTAGACAAAAAATTAGTTAATTCAAGCAACATTGAGCACTTTTCCAGTTCTCCCTGGCGATGGGCCAACAACGCACAAGTCGCCAAATTTCAGCAAACCTAAGGACGTTACAAGGAAGCAAATTAAACATTTACGAAAACTTAGGATAAATGAAAAATGCATTGACGTTTAGGACAAAAGAAACACGCAGCTCATGTGTACAGGCCAAAGGAAACACTAAGCTCATGTGTACAATCTGACAGTGAAATGTATTTAAAAGACTTACCAGCAATGACAGGAAGACAAATGAACATTGAAAAAAATGATTCCAATTTTAAATCGCAACAAAATGCTCTAGGAATGTAAAGCTCCTGCTCCATGTTGCTTTGAGAAATAACATCCGTATAGGAGACGTTCATGTGTGTGCTCAGGTGTCATACTGAGGACCGACAATGGGACCTGTTGGCTTTTTGAGGCAAAACGTAAGAGCAGGACCCAATGTAAAGCTTCACGCTTACGGTCTGTAACATCAGTGCAATTCACAACAAACCACAATCACGTGGAGAATCCGGGCATCGATCCCGCTACCTCTCCCATGCTAAGCGAGCGCTCTACCATTTGAGCTAATTCCCCTTACCCCTGCCTCTTGACTGCTTTGGCTTGTTGAAAGGTGGCTGCGACGTTGTGGGAAAGTGTCCTGTGAGGGCGGCAGGGCTGGCACCAAACAACTGGCTCATTGGTCTAGGGGTATGATTCTCGCTTAGGGTGCGAGAGGTCCCCGGTTCAAATCCCGGACGAGCCCTCTTTAGACTGATCCCTATGAGCTTTAACACACAACACCGCTGTGTATGGCAATCCTGGCAGGAAAGTAATGTCAACGAGAAACCTGCAAAGGACGTCAGAGACCTCTCAGCGACGCGTCGGCCTTTCCAGGTCGAAACCATGTCCGAGGGGGTCCTTGTTTGTTAACCCCTAGACGATCCCCCTACCCTTTAAGCTTTCTACCGGAGGGCTTGCTGTTTTAACAAGCGATGAGTTAATTTCAAGCAACACAATTGACTCAACCCGAAAAATGACCCAGGCTATTCGACCTACAACCTCCTGGCCGGGAGAAGCACATCATCCTGGCCACTGGGCCTGGGTAGGTTCCCTGAGGTGCCTGGAGCTATGAGAGTTAAATATACAACCAGGCTAGTGATGCATGGTGTCCAATTTAGTTACGGATGATTTATCGGAATTTTCTCCTAAAATCTAAAATCAACACTTGGAAAATGCGATAAAGACATGGCTTCTAAGATGTTACTTGACGTTACAACTTACACTAAGTATTGGGGTGCCCCTTCTAATAAAGATGTTTGGGGTGACACAGTTGGCACCCCAAACAGAGCACAGCTGTCTCACAGCAAGAAGGTCCCCTGTTCAAGCCCTGGCTGGGTCAGGAGGCCTTTCTGTGTGGAGTTTACATGTTCTCCTTGAGTCAGCATGGAATTACTCTGGGCACTGCATTATTTGGTGTCCTTAAACAGTCCAGAAACAACACACACGTTGATCTATACACACACACAGAAACCGAGGGAAGGGCAATTTGACATCTCCAATTCACCTAACGTGCATTTCTGACTTTGCCAATAACCAGTTCTCACCATGAATATAGCCATAGATGCTGAACTGGTTTTAATAGTAAATTAACATATTTATCTATTCCACTTTCTCCAGTCAATACAAATATAAATGCTATACCATACAGACCATGTCAAATAATTTTTTTCCATTTATGTTGCAACAGTTTTGGAAAGGACTTTTTCTGTGCCGAAATGACTGTGGCCCTGTGAACAAATCATTGAAGGGTTTGGGTGATGAGTGTTTTGTTCAGAGCCTGTAATTCATAACAAAGGTGTTCAGCTGGGTTCAGGTCCACGATTATGCAGACCAGTCGACTTCTCTCACACCATTTCAAATATTAAGAAATAAGCATGTACTAATATCGATAAGAGCTTATTTTGACACCAGCCCAACACTAGGGCTCATTGTGGCTAAACAGAGGAGCAGGACCCAACAGGCCCATCCCCAGGAACTGCTTGAGGAAGCTGGTGACTGCGTTGTTGTCACATGTTTCCCAGTGGCATGCCAAAAAGGAAGCAAGGCTTGACTCGTTGGTCTAGGGGTATGATTCTCGCTTTGGGTGCGAGAGGTCCCGGGTTCAAATCCCGGACGAGCCCGTATATAGCTTTGTTTCTTGATGCTGCTACACTGTGGAAAATGCATGTCAGTCTTGGCAGAACCATTGGTGCTCCATGGCCGGTTAGCTCAGTTGGTTAGAGCGTGGTGCTAATAACGCCAAGGTCGCGGGTTCGACCCACGTACGGGCCATGGCTTTTCTCTACATTCTATTGCAGACTGCTATATTGCTGTGATTTGTCATGAAAATTCCTGCCTGACCAACCTGTCTTGCCGAAAATAGATCAGTTGGGAGAGCGTTAGACTGAAGATCTAAAGGTCCCTGGTTCGATCCCGGGTTTCGGCATTGCGGGCCGTTTCCTGTCAGTTTGGCTTGCTGTGGTTTTACTGACGGTCCCTGTCCGAGTGTCCTTTTCTCTGTGACGCAGTGGGTCAGGCGCTCAGGCAAAGAGTGGTTCCATGGTGTAACGGTTAGCACTCTGGACTCTGAATCCAGCGATCCGAGTTCAAATCTCGGTGGGACCTGTAACACTTTTTGGGTATCCAAGGGAACAGTGTTTCTTACCCCAAAACAATCCCCACGCCCTTTAAGCCTTTCTACCAGAGCACTCAGGATGTAGACAAAAAATTAGTTAATTCAAGCACATCGATCCCGCTACCTCTCGCATGCTAAGCGAGCGCTCTACCATTTGAGCTAATTCCCCTTACCCCTGCCTCTTGACTGCTTTGGCTTGTTGAAAGGTGGCTGCGACGTTGTGGGAAAATGTTTGTGAGGGCGGCAGGGCTGGCACCAAACAAGTGGCTCGTTGGTCTAGGGGTATGATTCTCGCTTAGGGTGCGAGAGGTCCCGGGTTCAAATCCCGGACGAGCCCTCTTTAGACTGATCCCTATGAGCTTTAACACACAACACCGCTGTGTATGGCAACCCTGGCAGGAAAGTAATGTCAACGAGAAACCTGCAAAGGACGTCAGAGACCTCTCAGCGACGCGTCCGCCTTTGGCCTTTCCAGGTCGAAACCATGTCCGAGGGGGTCCTTGTTTGTTAACCCCTAGACGATCCCCCTACCCTTTAAGCTTTCTACCGGAGGGCTTGCTGTTTTAACAAGCGATGAGTTAATTTCAAGCAACACAATTGACTCAACCCGAAAAATGACCCAGGCTATTCGACCTACTCCCTCCTGGCCGGGAGAAGCACATCATCCTGGCCACTGGGCCTGGGTAGGTACCCTGAGGTGCCTGGAGCTATCAGACTTAAATATACAACCAGGCTAGTGATGCATGGTGTCCAATTTAGTTTACGGATGATTTATCGGAATTTTCTCCTAAAATCTAAAATCAACACTTGGAAAATGCGATAAAGACATGGCTTCTAAGATGTTACTTGACGTTACAACTTACACTAAGTATTGGGATGCCCCTTCTAATAAAGATGTTTGGGGTGACACAGTTGGCACCCCAAACAGAGCACAGCTGTCTCACAGCAAGAAGGTCCCCTGTTCAAGCCCTGGCTGGGTCAGGAGGCCTTTCTGTGTGGAGTTTACATGTTCTCCTTGAGTCAGCATGGAATTACTCTGGGCACTTCATTATTTGGTGTCCTTAAACAGTCCAGAAACAACACACACGTTGATCTATACACACACACAGAAACCGAGGGAAGGGCAATTTGACATCTCCAATTCACCTAACGTGCATTTCTGACTTTGCCAATAACCAGTTCTCACCATGAATATAGCCATAGATGCTGAACTGGTTTTAATAGTAAATTAACATATTTATCTATTCCACTTTCTCCAATCAATACAAATATAAATGCTATACCATACAGACCATGTCAAATTATTTTGTTTCCATTTATGTTGCAACAGTTTTGGAAAGGACTTTTTCTGTGCTGAAATGACTGTGGCCCTGTGAACAAATCATTGAAGGGTTTGGGTGATGAGTGTTTTGTTCAGAGCCTGTAATTCATAACAAAGGTGTTCAGCTGGGTTCAGGTCCACGATTATGCAGACCAGTCGACTTCTCTCACACCATTTCAAATATTAAGAAATAAGCATGTACTAATATCGATAAGAGCTTATTTTGACACCAGCCCAACACTAGGGCTCATTGTGGCTAAACAGAGGAGCAGGACCCAACAGGCCCATCCCCAGGAACTGCTTGAGGAAGCTGGTGACTGCGTTGTTGTCACATGTTTCCCAGTGGCATGGCAAAAAGGAAGCAAGGCTTGGCTCGTTGGTCTAGGGGTATGATTCTCGCTCTGGGTGCGAGAGATCCGGGGTTTAAATCCCGGACGAGCCCGTATATAGCTTTGTTTCTTGATGCTGCTACACTGTGGAAAATTCATGTTAGTCTTGGCAGAACCATTGCTGCTCCATGGCCGGTTAGCTCAGTTGGTTAGAGCGTGGTGCTAATAACGCCAAGGTCGCGGGTTCGACCCCCGTACGGGCCACGGCTTTTCTCTACATTCTATTGCAGACTGCTATATTGCTGTGATTTGTCATGAAAATTCCTGCCTGACCAACCTGTCTTGCCGAAATAGCTCAGTTGGGAGAGCGTTAGACTGAAGATCTAAAGATCCCTGGTTCAATCCCGGGTTTCGGCATTGCGGGCCGTTTCCTGTCAGTTTGGCTTGCTGTGGTTTTGCTGACGGTCCCTGTCCGAGTGTCCTTTTCTCTGTCACGCAGTGGGTCAGGCACTCAGGCAAAGAGTGGTTCCATGGTGTAACGGTTAGCACTCTGGACTCTGAATCCAGCGATCCGAGTTCAAATCTCGGTGGGACCTGTAACACTTTTTGGGTATCCAAGGGAACAGTGTTTCTTACCCCAAAACAATCCCCAAGCCCTTTAAGCCTTTCTACCAGAGCACTCAGGATGTAGACAAAAAATTAGTTAATTCAAGCAACATTGAGCACTTTTCCAGTTCTCCCTGGCGATGGGCCAACAACGCACAAGTCGCCAAATTTCAGCAAACCTAAGGACGTTACAAGGAAGCAAATTAAACATCTACGAAAACTTAGGATAAATGAAAAATGCATTGACGTTTAGGACAAAAGAAACACGCAGCTCATGTGTACAGGCCAAAGGAAACACTAAGCTCATGTGTACAATCTGACAGTGAAATGTATTTAAAAGACTTACCAGCAATGACAGGAAGACAAATGAACATTGAAAAAAATGATTCCAATTTTAAATCGCAACAAAATGCTCTAGGAATGTAAAGCTCCTGCTCCATGTTGCTTTGAGAAATAACATCCGTATAGGAGACGTTCATGTGTGTGCTCAGGTGTCATACTGAGGACCGACACTGGGACCTGTTGGCTTTTTGAGGCAAAACGTAAGAGCAGGACCCAATGTAAAGCTTCACGCTTACGGTCTGAAACATCAGTGCAATTCACAACAAACCACAACCACGTGGAGAATCCGGGCATCGATCCCGCTACCTCTCGCATGCTAAACGAGCGCTCTACCATTTGAGCTAATTCCCCTTACCCCTGCCTCTTGACTGCTTTGGCTTGTTGAAAGGTGGCTGCGACGTTGTGGGAAAGTGTCCTGTGAGGGCGGCAGGGCTGGCACCAAACAAGTGGCTCGTTGGTCTAGGGGTATGATTCTCGCTTAGGGTGCGAGAGGTCCCCGGTTCAAATCCCGGACGAGCCCTCTTTAGACTGATCCCTATGAGCTTTAACACACAACACCGCTGTGTATGGCAATCCTGGCAGGAAAGTAATGTCAACGAGAAACCTGCAAAGGACGTCAGAGACCTCTCAGCGACGCGTCCGCCTTTGGCCTTTCCAGGTCGAAACCATGTCCGAGGGGGTGCTTGTTTGTTAACCCCTAGACGATCCCCCTACCCTTTAAGCTTTCTACCGGAGGGCTTGCTGTTTTAACAAGCGATGAGTTAATTTCAAGCAACACAATTGACTCAACCCGAAAAATGACCCAGGCTATTCGACCTACTCCCTCCTGGCCGGGAGAAGCACATCATCCTGGCCACTGGGCCTGGGTAGGTACCCTGAGGTGCCTGGAGCTATGAGACTTAAATATACAACCAGGCTAGTGATGCATGGTGTCCAATTTAGTTTATGGATGATTTATCGGAATTTTCTCCTAAAATCTAAAATCAACACTTGGAAAATGCGATAAAGACATGGCTTCTAAGATGTTACTTGACGTTACAACTTACACTAAGTATTGGGATGCCCCTTCTAATAAAGATGTTTGGGGTGACACAGTTGGCACCCCAAACAGAGCACAGCTGTCTCACAGCAAGAAGGTCCCCTGTTCAAGCCCTGGATGGGTCAGGAGGCCTTTCTGTGTGGAGTTTACATGTTCTCCTTGAGTCAGCATGGAATTACTCTGGGCACTGCATTATTTGGTGTTCTTAAACAGTCCAGAAACAACACACACGTTGATCTATACACACACACAGAAACCGAGGGAAGGGCAATTTGACATCTCCAATTCACCTAACGTGCATTTCTGACTTTGCCAATAACCAGTTCTCACCATGAATATAGCCATAGATGCTGAACTGGTTTTAATAGTAAATTAACATATTTATCTATTCCACTTTCTCCAATCAATACAAATATAAATGCTATACCATACAGACCATGTCAAATAATTTTGTTTCCATTTATGTTGCAACAGTTTTGGAAAGGACTTTTTCTGTGCTGAAATGACTGTGGCCCTGTGAACAAATCATTGAAGGGTTTGGGTGATGAGTGTTTTGTTCAGAGCCTGTAATTCATAACAAAGGTGTTCAGCTGGGTTCAGGTCCACGATTATGCAGACCAGTCGACTTCTCTCACACCATTTCAAATATTAAGAAATAAGCATGTACTAATATCGATAAGAGCTTATTTTGACACCAGCCCAACACTAGGGCTCATTGTGGCTAAACAGAGGAGCAGGACCCAACAGGCCCATCCCCAGGAACTGCTTGAGGAAGCTGGTGACTGCGTTGTTGTCACATGTTTCCCAGTGGCATGGCAAAAAGGAAGCAAGGCTTGGCTCTTTGTTCTGGGGGTATGATTCTCGCTTTGGGTGCGAGAGGTCCCGGATTCAAATCCCGGACGAGCCCGTATATAACTTTGTTTCTTGATGCTGCTACACTGTGGAAAATTCATGTCAGTCTTGGCAGAACCATTGGTGCTCCATGGCCGGTTAGCTCAGTTGGTTAGAGCGTGGTGCTAATAACGCCAAGGTCGCGGGTTCGACTCCCGTACGGGCCACGGCTTTTCTCTACATTCTATTGCAGACTGCTATATTGCTGTGATTTGTCATGAAAATTCCTGCCTGACCAACCTGTCTTGCCGAAATAGCTCAGTTGGGAGAGCGTTAGACTGAAGATCTAAAGGTCCCTGGTTCGATCCCGGGTTTCGGCATTGCGGGCCGTTTCCTGTCAGTTTGGCTTGCTGTGGTTTTGCTGACGGTCCCTGTCCGAGTGTCCTTTTCTCTGTGACGCAGTCGGTCAAGCGCTCAGGCAAAGAGTGGTTCCATGGTGTAACGGTTAGCACTCTGGACTCTGAATCCAGCGATCCGAGTTCAAATCTCGGTGGGACCTGTAACACTTTTTGGGTATCCAAGGGAACAGTGTTTCTTACCCCAAAACAATCCCCACGCCCTTTAAGCCTTTCTACCAGAGCACTCAGGATGTAGACAAAAAATTAGTTAATTCAAGCAACATTGAGCACTTTTCCAGTTCTCCCTGGCGATGGGCCAACAACGCACAAGTCGCCAAATTTCAGCAAACCTAAGGACGTTACAAGGAAGCAAATTAAACATTTACGAAAACTTAGGATAAATGAAAAATGCATTGACGTTTAGGACAAAAGAAACACGCAGCTCATGTGTACAGGCCAAAGGAAACACTAAGCTCATGTGTACAATCTGACAGTGAAATGTATTTAAAAGACTTACCAGCAATGACAGGAAGACAAATGAACATTGAAAAAAATGATTCCAATTTTAAATCGCAACAAAATGCTCTAGGAATGTAAAGCTCCTGCTCCATGTTGCTTTGAGAAATAACATCCGTATAGGAGACGTTCATGTGTGTGCTCAGGTGTCATACTGAGGCAAAACGTAAGAGCAGGACCCAATGTAAAGCTTCACGCTTACGGTCTGTAACATCAGTGCAATTCACAACAAACCACAATCACGTGGAGAATGCGGGCATCGATCCCGCTACCTCTCGCATGCTAAGCGAGGGCTCTACCATTTGAGCTAACTCCCCTTACCCCTGCCTCTTGACTGCCTTGGCTTGTTGAAAGGTGGCTGCGACGTTGTGGGAAAGTGTTTGTGAGGGCGGCAGGGCTGGCACCAAACAAGTGGCTCGTTGGTCTAGGGGTATGATTCTCGCTTAGGGTGCGAGAGGTCCCCGGTTCAAATCCCGGACGAGCCCTCTTTAGACTGATCCCTATGAGCTTTAACACAGAACACCGCTGTGTATGGCAAACCTGGCAGAAAAGTAATGTCAACGAGAAACCTGCAAAGGACGTCAGAGACCTCTCAGCGACGCGTCTGCCTTTGGCCTTTCCAGGTCGAAACCATGTCCGAGGGGGTCCTTGTTTGTTAACCCCTAGACGATCCCCCTACCCTTTAAGCTTTCTACCGGAGGGCTTGCTGTTTTAACAAGCGATGAGTTAATTTCAAGCAACACAATTGACTCAACCCGAAAAATGACCCAGGCTATTCGACCTACTCCCTCCTGGCCGGGAGAAGCATATCATCCTGGCCACTGGGCCTGGGTAGGTACCCTGAGGTGCCTGGAGCTATGAGACTTAAATATACAACCAGGCTAGTGATGCATGGTGTCCAATTTAGTTTACGGATGATTTATCGGAATTTTCTCCTAAAATCTAAAATCAACACTTGGAAAATGCGATAAAGACATGGCTTCTAAGATGTTACTTGACGTTACAACTTACACTAAGTATTGGGATGCCCCTTCTAATAAAGATGTTTGGGGTGACACAGTTGGCACCCCAAACAGAGCACAGCTGTCTCACAGCAAGAAGGTCCCCTGTTCAAGCCCTGGCTGGGTCAGGAGGCCTTTCTGTGTGGAGTTTACATGTTCTCCTTGAGTCAGCATGGAATTACTCTGGGCACTGCATTATTTGGTGTTCTTAAACAGTCCAGAAACAACACACACGTTGATCTATACACACACACAGAAACCGAGGGAAGGGCAATTTGACATCTCCAATTCACCTAACGTGCATTTCTGACTTTGCCAATAACCAGTTCTCACCATGAATATAGCCATAGATGCTGAACTGGTTTTAATAGTAAATTAACATATTTATCTATTCCACTTTCTCCAATCAATACAAATATAAATGCTATACCATACAGACCATGTCAAATAATTTTGTTTCCATTTATGTTGCAACAGTTTTGGAAAGGACTTTTTCTGTGCTGAAATGACTGTGGCCCTGTGAATAAATCATTGAAGGGTTTGGGTGATGAGTGTTTTGTTCAGAGCCTGTAATTCATAACAAAGGTGTTCAGCTGGGTTCAGGTCCACGATGATGCAGACCAGTCGACTTCTCTCACACCATTTCAAATATTAAGAAATAAGCATGTACTAATATCGATAAGAGCTTATTTTGACACCAGCCCAACACTAGGGCTCATTGTGGCTAAACAGAGGAGCAGGACCCAACAGGCCCATCCCCAGGAACTGCTTGAGGAAGCTGGTGACTGCGTTGTTGTCACATGTTTCCCAGTGGCATGGCAAAAAGGAAGCAAGGCTTGGCTCGTTGGTCTAGGGGTATGATTCTCGCTTTGGGTGCGAGAGGTCCCGGGTTCAAATCCCGGACAAGCCCGTATATAGCTTTGTTTCTTGATGCTGCTACACTGTGGAAAATTCATGTCAGTCTTGGCAGAACCATTGGTGCTCCATGGCCGGTTAGCTCAGTTGGTTAGAGCGTGGTGCTAATAACGCCAAGGTCGCGGGTTCGACCCCCGTACGGGCCACGGCTTTTCTCTACATTCTATTGCAGACTGCTATATTGCTGTGATTTGTCATGAAAATTCCTGCCTGACCAACCTGTCTTGCCGAAATAGCTCAGTTGGGAGAGCGTTAGACTGAAGATCAGTGAAGATCAGTTCTCCCTGGCGATGGGCCAACAACGCACAAGTCGCCAAATTTCAGCAAACCTAAGGAAATTACAAGGAAGCAAATTAAACATGTACGAAAACTTAGGATAAATGAAAAATGCATTGACGTTTAGGACAAAAGAAACACGCAGCTCATGTGTACAGGCCAAAGGAAACACACAGCTCATGTGTACAATCTGTCAGTGAAATGTATTTAAAAGACTTACCAGCAATGACAGGAAGACAAATGAACATTGAAAAAAATGATTCCAATTTTAAATCGCAACAAAATGCTCTAGGAATGTAAAGCTCCTGCTCCATGTTGCTTTGAGAAATAACATCCGTATAGGAGACGTTCATGTGTGTGCACAGGTGTCATACTGAGGACCGACACTGGGACCTGTTGGCTTTTTGAGGCAAAACGTAAGAGCAGTACCCAATGTAAAGCTTCACGCTTACGGTCTGTAACATCAGTGCAATTCACAACAAACCACAATCACGTGGAGAATGCGGGCATCGATCCCGCTACCTCTCGCATGCTAAGCGAGCGCTCTACCATTTGAGCTAATTCCCCTTACCCCTGCCTCTTGACTGCTTTGGCTTGTTGAAAGGTGGCAGCGACGTTGTGGGAAAGTGTTTGTGAGGGCGGCAGGGCTGGCACCAAACAAGTGGCTCGTTGGTCTAGGGGTATGATTCTCGCTTAAGGTGCGAGAGGTCCCCGGTTCAAATCCCGGACGAGCCCTCTTTAGACTGATCCCTATGAGCTTTAACACACAACACCGCTGTGTATGGCAAACCTGGCAGGAAAGTAATGTCAACGAGAAACCTGCAAAGGACGTCAGAGACCTCTCAGCGACGCGTCCGCCTTTGGCCTTTCCAGGTCGAAACCATGTCCGAGGGGGTCCTTGTTTGTTAACCCCTAGACGATCCCCCTACCCTTTAAGCTTTCTACCGGAGGGCTTGCTGTTTTACCAAGCGATGAGTTAATTTCAAGCAACACAATTGACTCAACCCGAAAAATGTTTTAATAGTAAATTAACATATTTATCTATTCCACTTTCTCCAATCAATACAAATATAAATGCTATACCATACAGACCATGTCAAATAATTTTGTTTCCATTTATGTTGCAACAGTTTTGGAAAGGACTTTTTCTGTGCTGAAATGACTGTGGCCCTGTGAACTAATCATTGAAGGGTTTGGGTGATGAGTGTTTTGTTCAGAGCCTGTAATTCATAACAAAGGTGTTCAGCTGGGTTCAGGTCCACGATTATGCAGACCAGTCGACTTCTCTCACACCATTTCAAATATTAAGAAATAAGCATGTACTAATATCGATAAGAGCTTATTTTGACACCAGCCCAACACTAGGGCTCATTGTGGCTAAACAGAGGAGCAGGACCCAACAGGCCCATCTCCAGGAACTGCTTGAGGAAGCTGGTGACTGCGTTGTTGTCACATGTTTCCCAGTGGCATGGCAAAAAGGAAGCAAGGCTTGGCTCGTTGGTCTGGGGGTATGATTCTCGCTTTGGGTGCGAGAGGTCCCGGGTTCAAATCCCGGATGAGCCCGTATATAACTTTGTTTCTTGATGCTGCTACACTGTGGAAAATTCATGTCAGTCTTGGCAGAACCATTGCTGCTCCATGGCCGGTTAGCTCAGTTGGTTAGAGCGTGGTGCTAATAACGCCAAGGTCGCGGGTTCGACCCCCGTACGGGCCACGGCTTTTCTCTACATTCTATTGCAGACTGCTATATTGCTGTGATTTGTCATGAAAATTCCTGCCTGACCAACCTGTCTTGCCGAAATAGCTCAGTTGGGAGAGCGTTAGACTGAAGATCTAAAGGTCCCTGGTTCGATCCCGGGTTTCGGCATTGCAGGCCGTTTCCTGTCAGTTTGGCTTGCTGTGGTTTTGCTGACGGTCCCTGTCCGAGTGTCCTTTTCTCTGTGACGCAGTGGGTCAGGTGCTCAGGCAAAGAGTGGTTCCATGGTGTAACGGTTAGCACTCTGGACTCTGAATCCAGCGATCCGAGTTCAAATCTCGGTGGGACCTGTAACACTTTTTGGGTATCCAAGGGAACAGTGTTTCTTACCCCAAAACAATCCCCACGCCCTTTAAGCCTTTCTACCAGAGCACTCAGGATGTAGACAAAAAATTTGTTAATTCAAGCAACATTGAGCACTTTTCCAGTTCTCCCTGGCGATGGGCCAACAACGCACAAGTCGCCAAATTTCAGCAAACCTAAGGACGTTACAAGGAAGCAAATTAAACATGTACGAAAACTTAGGATAAATGAAAAATGCATTGACGTTTAGGACAAAAGAAACACGCAGCTCATGTGTACAGGCCAAAGGAAACACACAGCTCATGTGTACAATCTGACAGTGAAATGTATTTAAAAGACTTACCAGCAATGACAGGAAGACAAATGAACATTGAAAAAAATGATTCCAATTTTAAATCGCAACAAAATGCTCTAGGAATGTAAAGCTCCTGCTCCATGTTGCTTTGAGAAATAACATCCGTATAGGAGACGTTCATGTGTGTGCTCAGGTGTCATACTGAGGACCGACACTGGGACCTGTTGGCTTTTTGAGGCAAAACGTAAGAGCAGGACCCAATGTAAAGCTTCACGCTTACGGTCTGTAACATCAGTGCAATACACAACAAACCACAATCACGTGGAGAATGCGGGCATCGATCCCGCTACCTCTCGCATGCTAAGCGAGCGCTCTACCATTTGAGCTAATTCCCCTTACCCCTGGCTCTTGACTGCTTTGGCTTGTTGAAAGGTGGCTGCGACGTTGTGGGAAAGTGTTTGTGAGGGCGGCAGGGCTGGCACCAAACAAGTGGCTCGTTGGTCTAGGGGTATGATTCTCGCTTAGGGTGCGAGAGGTCCCCGGTTCAAATCCCGGACGAGCCCTCTTTAGACTGATCCCTATGAGCTTTAACACACAACACCGCTGTGTATGGCAATCCTGGCAGGAAAGTAATGTCAACGAGAAACCTGCAAAGGACGTCAGAGACCTCTCAGCGACGCGTCCGCATTTGGCCTTTCCAGGTCGAAACCATGTCCGAGGGGGTCCTTGTTTGTTAACCCCTAGACGATCCCCCCACCCTTTAAGCTTTCTACCTGTTTTAACAAGCGATGAGTTAATTTCAAGCAACACAATTGACTCAACCCGAAAAATGACCCAGGCTATTCGACCTACTCCCTCCTGGCCGGGAGAAGCACATCATCCTGGCCACTGGGCCTGGGTAGGTACCCTGAGGTGCCTGGAGCTATGAGACTTAAATATACAACCAGGCTAGTGATGCATGGTGTCCAATTTAGTTTACGGATGATTTATCGGAATTTTCTCCTAAAATCTAAAATCAACACTTGGAAAATGCGATAAAGACATGGCTTCGAAGATGTTACTTGACGTTACAACTTACACTAAGTATTGGGATGCCCCTTCTAATAAAGATGTTTGGGGTGACACAGTTGGCACCCCAAACAGAGCACAGCTGTCTCACAGCAAGAAGGTCCCCTGTTCAAGCCCTGGCTGGGTCAGGAGGCCTTTCTGTGTGGAGTTTACATGTTCTCCTTGAGTCAGCATGGAATTACTCTGGGCACTGCATTATTTGGTGTCCTTAAACAGTCCAGAAACAACACACACGTTGATCTATACACACACACAGAAACCGAGGGAAGGGCAATTTGACATCTCCAATTCACCTAACGTGCATTTCTGACTTTGCCAATAACCAGTTCTCACCATGAATATAGCCATAGATGCTGAACTGGTTTTAATAGTAAATTAACATATTTATCTATTCCACTTTCTCCAATCAATACAAATATAAATGCTATACCATACAGACCATGTCAAATAATTTTGTTTCCATTTATGTTGCAACAGTTTTGGAAAGGACTTTTTCTGTGCTGAAATGACTGTGGCCCTGTGAACAAATCATTGAAGGGTTTGGGTGATGAGTGTTTTGTTCAGAGCCTGTAATTCATAACAAAGGTGTTCAGCTGGGTTCAGGTCCACGATTATGCAGACCAGTCGACTTCTCTCACACCATTTCAAATATTAAGAAATAAGCATGTACTAATATCGATAAGAGCTTATTTTGACACCAGCCCAACACTAGGGCTCATTGTGGCTAAACAGAGGAGCAGGACCCAACAGGCCCATCCCCAGGAACTGCTTGAGGAAGCTGGTGACTGCGTTGTTGTCACATGTTTCCCAGTGGCATGGCAAAAAGGAAGCAAGGCTTGGCTCGTTGGTCTAGGGGTATGATTCTCGCTTTGGGTGCGAGAGGTCCCGGGTTCAAATCTCGGACGAGCCCGTATATAGCTTTGTTTCTTGATGCTGCTACACTGTGGAAAATTCATGTCAGTCTTGGCAGAATCATTGGTGCTCCATGGCCGGTTAGCTCAGTTGGTTAGAGCGTGGTGCTAATAACGCCAAGGTCGCGGGTTCGACCCCCGTACGGGCCACGGCTTTTCTCTACATTCTATTGCAGACTGCTATATTGCTGTGATTTGTCATGAAAATTCCTGCCTGACCAACCTGTCTTGCCGAAATAGCTCAGTTGGGAGAGCGTTAGACTGAAGATCAGTGAAGATCAGTTCTCCCTGGCGATGGGCCAACAATGCACAAGTCGCCAAATTTCAGCAAACCTAAGGAAATTACAAGGAAGCAAATTAAACATGTACGAAAACTTAGGATAAATGAAAAATGCATTGACGTTTAGGACAAAAGAAACACGCAGCTCATGTGTACAGGCCAAAGGAAACACACAGCTCATGTGTACAATCTGTCAGTGAAATGTATTTAAAAGACTTACCAGCAATGACAGGAAGACAAATGAACATTGAAAAAAATGATTCCAATTTTATATCGCAACAAAATGCTCTAGGAATGTAAAGCTCCTGCTCCATGTTGCTTTGAGAAATAACATCCGTATAGGAGACGTTCATGTGTGTGCTCAGGTGTCATACTGAGGACCGACACTGGGACCTGTTGGCTTTTTGAGGCAAAACGTAAGAGCAGGACCCAATGTAAAGCTTCACGCTTACGGTCTGTAACATCAGTGCAATTCACAACAAACCACAATCACGTGGAGAATGCGGGCATCGATCCCGCTACCTCTCGCATGCTAAGCGAGCGCTCTACCATTTGAGCTACTTCCCCTTACCCCTGGCTCTTGACTGCTTTGGCTTGTTGAAAGGTGGCTGCGACGTTGTGGGAAAGTGTTTGTGAGGGCGGCAGGGCTGGCACCAAACAAGTGGCTCGTTGGTCTAGGGGTATGATTCTCGCTTAGGGTGCGAGAGATCCCCGGTTCAAATCCCGGACGAGCCCTCTTTAGACTGATCCCTATGAGCTTTAACACACAACACCGCTGTGTATGGCAATCCTGGCAGGAAAGTAATGTCAACGAGAAACCTGCAAAGGACGTCAGAGACCTCTCAGCGACGCGTCCGCCTTTGGCCTTTCCAGGTCGAAACCATGTCCGAGGGGGTCCTTGTTTGTTAACCCCTAGACGATCCCCCTACCCTTTAAGCTTTCTACCGGAGGGCTTGCTGTTTTAACAAGCGATGAGTTAATTTCAAGCAACACAATTGACTCAACCCGAAAAATGACCCAGGCTATTCGACCTACTCCCTCCTGGCCGGGAGAAGCACATCATCCTGGCCACTGGGCCTGGGTAGGTACCCTGAGGTGCCTGGAGCTATGAGACTTAAATATACAACCAGGCTAGTGATGCATGGTGTCCAATTTAGTTTACGGATGATTTATCGGAATTTTCTCCTAAAATCTAAAATCAACACTTGGAAAATGCGATAAAGACATGGCTTCTAAGATGTTACTTGACGTTACAACTTACACTAAGTATTGGGATGCCCCTTCTAATAAAGATGTTTGGGGTGACACAGTTGGCACCCCAAACAGAGCACAGCTGTCTCACAGCAAGAAGGTCCCCTGTTCAAGCCCTGGCTGGGTCAGGAGGCCTTTCTGTGTGGAGTTTACATGTTCTCCTTGAGTCAGCGTGGAATTACTCTGGGCACTGCATTATTTGGTGTCCTTAAACAGTCCAGAAACAACACACACGTTGATCTATACACACACACAGAAACCGAGGGAAGGGCAATTTGACATCTCCAATTCACCTAACGTGCATTTCTGACTTTGCCAATAACCAGTTCTCACCATGAATATAGCCATAGATGCTGAACTGGT
The DNA here is from genome assembly GCF_030506205.2 of Paramisgurnus dabryanus. Taxonomy (NCBI): domain Eukaryota; kingdom Metazoa; phylum Chordata; class Actinopteri; order Cypriniformes; family Cobitidae; genus Paramisgurnus; species Paramisgurnus dabryanus. Next base: position 32,359,326 of record NC_133355.1, on the reverse strand, counting down.
TTTAATAGTAAATTAACATATTTATCTATTCCACTTTCTCCAATCAATACAAATATAAATGCTATACCATACAGACCATGTCAAATAATTTTGTTTCCATTTATGTTGCAACAGTTTTGGAAAGGACTTTTTCTGTGCTGAAATGACTGTGGCCCTGTGAACAAATCATTGAAGGGTTTGGGTGATGAGTGTTTTGTTCAGAGCCTGTAATTCATAACAAAGGTGTTCAGCTGGGTTCAGGTCCACGATTATGCAGACCAGTCGACTTCTCTCACACCATTTCAAATATTAAGAAATAAGCATGTACTAATATCGGTAAGAGCTTATTTTGACACCAGCCCAACACTAGGGCTCATTGTGGCTAAACAGAGGAGCAGGACCCAACAGGCCCATCCCCAGGAACTGCTTGAGGAAGCTGGTGACTGCGTTGTGGTCACATGTTTCCCAGTGGCATGGCAAAAAGGAAGCAAGGCTTGGCTCGTTGGTCTAGGGGTATGATTCTCGCTTTGGGTGCGAGAGGTCCCGGACGAGCCCGTATATAGCTTTGTTTCTTGATGCTGCTACACTGTGGAAAATTCATGTCAGTCTTGGCAGAACCATTGCTGCTCCATGGCCGGTTAGCTCAGTTGGTTAGAGCGTGGTGCTAATAACGCCAAGGTCGCGGGTTCGACCCCCGTACGGGCCAAGGCTTTTCTCTACATTCTATTGCTGACTGCTATATTGCTGTAATTTGTCATGAAAATTCCTGCCTGACCAATGTGTCTTGCCGAAATAGCTCAGTTGGGAGAGCGTTAGACTGAAGATCTAAAGGTCCCTGGTTCGATCCCGGGTTTCGGCATTGCGGGCCGTTTCCTGTCAGTTTGGCTTGCTGTGGTTTTGCTGACGGTCCCTGTCCGAGTGTCCTTTTCTCTGTGACGCAGTCGGTCAGGCGCTCAGGCAAAGAGTGGTTCCATGGTGTAACGGTTAGCACTCTGGACTCTGAATCCAGCGATCCGAGTTCAAATCTCGGTGGGACCTGTAACACTTTTTGGGTATCCAAGGGAACAGTGTTTCTTACCCCAAAACAATCCCCACGCCCTTTAAGCATTTCTACCAGAGCACTCAGGATGTAGACAAAAAATTAGTTAATTCAAGCAACATTGAGCACTTTTCCAGTTCTCCCTGGCGATGGGCCAACAACGCACAAGTCGGCAAATTTCAGCAAACCTACGGAAATTACAAGGAAGCAAATTAAACATGTACGAAAACTTAGGATAAATGACAAATGCATTGACGTTTAGGACAAAAGAAACACGCAGCTCATGTGTACAGGCCAAAGGAAACACACAGTTTATGTGTACAATCTGACAGTGAAATGTATTTAAAAGACTTACCAGCAATGACAGGAAGACAAATGAACATTGAAAAAAATTATTCCAATTTTAAATCGCAACAAAATGCTCTAGGAATGTAAAGCTCCTGCTCCATGTGGCTTTGAGAAATAACATCCGTATAGGAGATGTTCATGTGTGTGCTCAGGTGTCATACTGAGGACCGACACTGGGACCTGTTGGCTTTTTGAGGCAAAACGTAAGAGCAGGACCCAATGTAAAGCTTCACGCTTACGGTCTGTAACATCAGTGCAATTCACAACAAACCACAATCACGTGTAGAATGCGGGCATCGATCCCGCTACCTCTCGCTTGCGCCTACTGCTTCCCACCGAGTGAGCCAAAGTAAGCCCGCATAAGCCAATCACGTTTCTTCCTGTGGCTTACTTTTGACCAATCACGTTTCTTCCTGTGGCTTACTTTTGACCAATCACGTTTCTCCCTGTGGCTTACTTTTGACGAATCACGTTTCTCTTCTGTGGCTTACTTTTGACCAATCGCGTTTCACTCCCATGGCTTACTTTGGACCAATTGCGCGTTCCTCTCCTGTGGCTCACTTTTGACCAATTGCGTTTCTCTCCTGAGGTAAACTTTTAACCAATCACCGGCAGCTATTATTATCATCTTTGAGTTAGCGATAGGTAAGTCTTGTTTACTTCGTTATTAGATATCGGTCATTATTTGTTAATATAATGTGTATATGTTTGGAAAATTAAACTAGCCTATATAGCTGTCTAGCATGCATTGGACATGTTTTTTTTCTGTGCAGTTTAACACGGTTGTTAAGTTCACGTTAGTTTAACGTTTGCAAATGTCATGACATTCATTAGACATTCGGCTTCATACTCATTAAAGTTTAACTCTCGGATTTCAGTCCAAAACAATGAGATAACTGTGGTTTCATAAATGATATGTAACAATATCCTCATGACAGGAGGATGAAAGATAAACGTTCCTAAAAATATCCATTTCATAGCGCAAGGACCCTTTTGGGGTAATATGTCTTTTATGTGCTATGAAAGGATATTATTAGGAAAAAATTGTCATCCTTCTGCCATTGGGTCGTATTGATAAATTATTTAATTGATTAAATAAAAACAGCAAATGCTAGAGTCAAACGAATTATTATTATTTAAATGAATATAAAATATAAAATCAACTTTAATGCAGTAACGTACGTCAGATATGCATAAACACATAAACTACAAAACTGTTTTGCCTAAAGGTATCAAACCAACTTTAAATTACTTAGTATTATTCTCTATCATGCACAAGGCTTGTTTTTTAGATTCTCTAGGCCCCTAGAATGGTGATGTTTAAGACGACAGCTTTGGAAATAGAAGTAAATTTCAGACTTAATATTTGACTTATATTGACATATTTTATATACGGTATCCGAGATTCCTTCCCCTTTAGAAAACTCATCAGCAAGCCAGTTTATGGTCATAGCCATATTTATTACCACAGTAATATGGTTTACATGTAGCTTATTAAATTACCATTACACACTTAACGTCAGATTGCTAGAGGTAATAGTCTCTTTCTAATTTTCATTTCAGAAAATGTATGCGTATCCGGTTTTTCAACGGCAATCGGCAACATCAAGCCGACTCCTCATGGCACCATCAGCAGAGGCAAAGCGCCTAGAAAAGCTTGAGTCCGGAAGGGCCAAAAGTAAAGAGGAGGTGCTGGCAGAGGCTAGATCTTTTGTCAGCACAAATGGTGGAGACCCCAGTGACCAGTTTTTAGTACTGGCCCACTGCAAACTTCAGTTTGGGAAGTACCAGGGCCAGCGATTTAGATGGCTCCTGGAAAACTCTCTGGGGTATGCAGTGTATTTGGTGCTTAGCAGTTCCAGTGAGAAAGCCCATCCAACCCCGCTGTCAGAAAACAAACAGCTGTACCTGCAGTATACTTCTCTTATTAGAGAGATGGCAGAAGAAGCGGAGAAGTATAAGAGAAAGCAGGAAATGCAAGCAGAAGCCCATGCAACTGGAGACCAAGGCTGCTTGATGGTGGAGTTTGGTGACTTCCAGGGCCGGTCCATGAAGGAAGTTTATGAGGACCAGAGCAAGCAGGCCCAAGCCCTCATCAGGTACCTGGTAAAGGCAAATGCCAACCCCAACACCAACATGGCCATTTTCAAGACGTATGTCTTGACAAGACAGGCGTCTGCTGTGGGCACCCGTGTATGCCAGCCTGAACCTCAAGTTGCAACCTCCAGTGCCTCTGCACCTCCACCTGCAACCTCCAGTTCCTCTGTACGTCCACGTGCAACCTCCAGTGCCTCTGCACCTCCACCTGCAACCCCCAGTGCTTCTGTTCCTCCACCTGCAACCTCCAGTGCCTCTGTACGTCCACGTGCAACCTCCAGTGTCTCTGCACCTTCACCCGCAGCCATCCAAACTGGTGTACAGCAGAGCGCCACTGTGAAAGCGCTGTTGATGCGTGGCAAACATTTGTCTCCTTCTCACCTGGCGAGAAAACTCATGTCACCAGTGAAACACTGTGAGTAGGACTGTGTGAATATAGAATTTTCCTTACAGCGGTTTTACATGTATTTATGTATCATTATGGCAAATTTGTTTTTTGTTTCCAGATCCATTACTGCAGTCCACTTTACCTCCTCCAGCAGCAGAACCCCCAGCCACACATTTGACCCGAAGGCAGCTTTTCACTACTGGTAAGCACCATCTTACATAAATTTGTCTCATAAGTTTACGGTGAACAACATAACATAATAACAGTTTTATTATTATTTCTGCTCCAGGCACTTCCGTTTCCACTGCTGAAGATGATGATGAGGAACTGGTATTTGCTGCATCACAATGTGAAGCACAGATAAATACAGGTGTGGCATATGACACAGATGCAAATATTATAAGAATGTTTTTGTGAAAATGCAAAAGCAGAAGCATTTTTTTTTTTTAAATAATCAACATTTTTAACAATTTTTTGTTTACAATACAGAATTATGTCACATCTTGCCTCAAGCTGGATTATGCTTTGAGCGCATTTCTTCGAAACCGTAAGGATGTTTAAAGGTGTCAGTGTATTTGGGTTTCCGAACGTACCCGTTGTTAAACAATCACTGCATAACTTCTTCACACCGCTTGCACTTCTCACTCACTCTTTAGCTCCACCTAAGCAGACAGGATGGTTGGGATCATTGTTGTAATTATTAGAGGAACATCTTTTCCTTAATGTGTCTGTGTGCATGCTTCATGTCTGTGGGCATCATTCATTTATACTAAATTCACCACGCCTCATATCCTTGCTCCATTCTATCTAATTTACACATCAACATTTTATCCCAGCAAGCAAAAACCGAAACCCAATGTAGTCCAGCTATGATTTATCCACTTCTACCCTAAAATAACCTTGAATACATTTTCATGCTGTTCTTGCCTAAATAACTTTGAGATGTATGATATTCCATTATGTAAGCAAAGTCAACAGGTGTTCAAGGTGTTTGCTTTCATTTCTTTTATATGTATCATCTATTTGTGTGCTATGGTTAGACATCTGTTAGACTTTCATGAGCAGCCCAAATTCTGCCTTATTTTAGCCAAAATTGCTTGCTGGGATCTTACATTAATAAAGTGTACACTGGGTTCTTTGCTTCTTAACACTAGTACCATTTTCCTCACTGTTATTCCTAAATCTAATCCTAATAATTATTAATACTTGTCCAAAATTCTGCTTCGCTGACTGTTTGTGGGCTGCTTTGTGGTATTTTACTATGAAATGCAACATTCATCCTTATATTGTTTTTGTTTTAATTCACTCAGAGACCTGTTCTGGTCCGTCTCCATCAGCGGAAACAGCAAAAGCACCAGGTCTTCCACATCATTCACCACCAGCTGAGCTTCCAGTTCACTGGAAAGATCATCTTCCACCTTTCCAGCATGAGTGGATACGGAACACACTATTTAAGGCCAACCCGCGAACCGGCAAGCCAGAACTAGTGTCCCAACTGAAGCTTTGGTGGTATCCTCCTCAGGTCCCTTTAATTCACACTCAGCCGCCCGCCTCACCTGACCTCTTCTTCTGTCGGCCCCTTTTCTTATGGATGCCGCTCAAGATGTGGCGAGTTCCTCTTGTCTGTGTTCGACCAGACTGTGATAAGCACAAACTAACAGCCGCAGGACTTTACCGTACCGTGCGCAAAGTCTTGGACATCGACGGTTGGTATGATCTTGCCACTGAGTATCTGGAGTGCAAACGCTGCAAAAAGAAATATCCCGCCTGGTCCGAGGACATTTTGGGGCAACTGGATATGGGCCACCGCAGTCAGTTTCCAGCTTTGCTGACATACAGGTAATTCATAATGACAATCATTCATTATTAGGCACTTTAATTTGTGATTTTTTTTTTTACCAAACAAAGCATTTGCATGATTATACTGTTGTTTTTTAGATACTCATGTGACAACCGGGTGCTGAGGATGATGAGGGAGAGGACACAGGGCAACAGCGTGACACAGCTGTACAAGAAGCTCATGGAACAACACAGTGAGGCATGGACACAGCGTGTCCTTCAGTACCTGACTGCCTGTGAACCATTTACAAGGTCCTTCCTTGTGCAACCACCTGTGTTTGCGGAGCCTCCCTCTTTACCTGCCCTACCTAAACCTAAGTGGCTGTTAGCCGTGTACGCCAGGGATGTTCTGGGGCGACTGCACGAGGTCAAAGCCAAAATTACATCTGTCTTGGGCTGTGTTCTGAAGATGGACTCCACAAAGAAGGTAACACATCCCTGTATCCAGAAATTTGCCATATGGATATGTGTGTGTACACAGTTTTTAATTATTTTATTTTTTGCAATAGGTCACAAAGAAACTTGCCGGTGCTGCTGCAGGAACAGCTGCCTGGTGCACAAATGTAGGAAACGTACATGGCCAAGTCCTTGTCTCTGTGCTGACAGCCGCAGAGGGACATGGACTGCACCCTATGGCAGTTGGCCTAATGAAACGCTACCGAGAGGCAGGAGATGCAGCCCCGAAAGTGATGTACGTGGACAGAGATTGCTGCAGTCTTCATGGCAAGTCTCAGGTGAATGTCATGTTTTCGGAGTGGGATGAGCTTGAAGTGCGCCTTGACATCTGGCATTTCATGCGGCGATTTGCTGCAGGTGTCACGACAGAGGCTCATCCGCTCTATGGGATCTTCATGGCACGTCTGTCCATGTGCATCTTTGAGTGGGATCCAGATGATGTGGCTGCTCTTCACCGTGCAAAGGAGGGTGAGCTGGCAGCAAAGAAGGCTGGCCACATCTCAGGAAAGGCGCTGAGTGCCCGCATTACCCGGAGAGAGTTGGCACTGCACTGCCGGAGGAGGACCAGGGGTGTGGAGGAGACCACCAGATTGATTGGATCTCTGGTTGATCTGTTTGACAGTGCGAGTGGTAAAGACACTCTGGGAGTTCCTCTGCTGGACCATGAACGGATCCAGCAGATTTGGAAAGAACAGCGTAAGCACGTACAGTGTATCCAAGACCCTGAGAATTTTCCCCTCTACACGAAGACAGGGACACTGAAGAAAGGCGGTGTGGAACTGTGCTGCTACAGATGTGCCCGTGGCTCTACCTCTTTGGAATCATTCCACCTCCACCTAAACCGTTTTATTCCAGGTATTACATACATATGGATTAAAAATATTTCTTTAAAGTAATGTCACATTAATAAATGTCACACTCTACAGTAATATTACAGGTCTTTTCTGATGTCATAAGCATTGACAAAGCTGTCTTACCAGTCACTAGTAACTCTGGTTATAATACCAATAATTGTTTATGTAATTACATAGCACCTCATGTGCAGCACATATCTTGAACATGTGTGACACATAAAACCATTTTTGTTTATCTGACTTTTAGGAACCAGTGCCAGTGATGCACATTTTCAGGCTTATCTTCTTGAGGGCTTAATGCGCTGGAATGATGACAGGATGGAAGATGCCATAAAAGGAGCGTCCTCCATCCGGACATATGGCAGTGCCATGAAAGAGGCTGTGGACAAGCTTTCCCGAACTGTCTTCGGAAAGCCCTGGGATGAGCGCTATCGCCCTCCTGGAGCATATACAGGCAAGAAATTCAATAACTTGTTCTTTTGTAATATTCTACTAAGTTATATATTTAGTGTACTAATGTACTAGACAAATGACTAACTTTTTTTATTCTTGTAGGTGAATTGCTGGGAATGGAGTACCTTTACAGCCAGACTGGCAAAACACTTACTCCAGTGCTCCAGAACCCAGAGGAGGAAGACAGGCTGGTGGAGGAAGTTGATGATCAGGACCTGCAAGATGAGGGGTTTGAGGAAGAGATCATGGAGGACATCACAGTTCCAGTGCTGTATGAGGATGACCCTTGCCGTGATCTTGAAAACAGCCCCTCATCTTTGCCTTTGCATCAGTCCCCAGCATCGATGGCTGATGTGTTACTGGCTGAGCCGTCCACATCATCATCTCCTGGTGGAGAACGACAGCATCTTGCCCCTGCCCATTCAGTGCTGTCACAGCCATCTGACACTGGAAGCAGTATTTCCGACGAGGCTCAGGTAAGACACTTTAAGGTCTTTTTTTTAATTGCTAACAAGCATTCCTCCACATACTCTCCCTCTCTGAACCAATCTACTTTCCTTACCAACCTGTCTTTTTGATCGCTATTGCAAAATTGCTAAATAAGTTCCAAGATATCCCCTTTTAATACTGTAAATCATGGTAATGAGACTAGAGCAGAACACATGGGTTGGCTTTCAAGTAAAACTGCAATTAGCTTAGAATGATTACTATTTCATTTTCTGCTACAATTCTCTATATTTTTAAAACAATTACTGGAGAAATGCATGGAATTTGCCATCATTCTTTTAAAAATGTTTATAACAATTTCAAAAGCAGTGTGTTAGCATTTGAGAAATGTACATAGTATACATAATACATTGGGCTCTATCTTACACCCGGCGCAATGCAGCGCAATGCGCGACGCAAGTGTCTTTCGCTAGTTTCCACCCTAATTTTCACGTTTAGCGCCGCGTTGTTTAAATAGCAAATGCATTTGCGCCCCCTTTTGCGCCCATGGGCGTTCTGGTCTGAAAATGAGGTGTGTTCAGGCGCATTGTTGGCGCGTTGCTATTTTGAGGCAACTAAAATAGACTACGCCATTGACCAACAAAAACCTGGTCTAAAGTCTAAAGTCAATGGCGCAATGTGTTTTATGTTATTTAAAGAGCGCATTAGTAAAATGCGCCTATAAACGGGAGGACAACGCGGGTTTGCTTATCACAAAGTAGGCTACATGAATGCGCAGCAGCACAAAAATGCTTTTAAATATGAAAGATTAAAGGATTGAATGTAAAAGATTATTATTGAGTCTCTTGGACATATTTATAAATGAGGACTGATTATGAGACGTTAAGGCGCAAAGAGCTGCTTCACCAGCCTGGTAAGTAAATAAATGCTTTGCTTTGAACAAATGCGTCTGTTTTTAAATGTTTTTTTTAATGCTACCTCACGGATTTATTGTATATAATGTACCTGTGGATATGGTGAGATGAGAAACATTTGTAAGTAATGCTTAAAAAACTCTTTGCTAAAAAAAACGCTGTCCAAAGTGCTGAAACGTGAGGAGAGCCGTTTGTAATTTCTTTATCTCCTGTTTGTTACAAATAAAGTATTTTTAGAGTACAAACCTTTTCTTACATACTTGTAAATTATGTTTTGATGATATTGGATAGCCATACATTTAAAGCAATTACAAGCCTGCTTTTTACTTCCATGACTAAAAGAAAACGGGTTTTAAAGGTTTTAATAAAAAATAACAATTTCAATACAAGTGAAAAACAACACAATTATTTAACATTAATCTTAAACTGGGGATCGTCTTCCTCCGCTTAGTTTTTCAGTTTACAAAGTCCGTCATTTAAATAGGGATTAGACATAGCGCCAGCGCAACTTGCTTTTAAAGGGGATGAGAGCTGTGACTCTCATTGGTTTACTGCACGTTACGCCCAAAATACTCCCATTACAAAAGGACCTACCCTTTTCGACCATGCGCTCGGCGCAAAAACAATTTTTCCCGTCGTTAAATTAGCAAAAGTGATTCGGACACGCCCATTTAGACGTTGCGCTGTGCGCTTTAGACAATGCGCTTAGATCGTTAAAATAGGGCCCATTGTGTTTTGCAAGTAATAAAGCATAAATGACAGAAGAATTTTGAAAGATGTGGATATTGAATGCATTGAACTGATGGATCACATTAACCTCTTTACCGCACTGTGACATTAATAAGACGTCCAACCCTGTTGGGTTAGTTGCTTGTTCCTGCTTTGACAGGTTTTGACTGTGTACAGTTTTTAAATGCCCTCTTAGTATTGACCTAAAACAATGCTTGATAGCAATTGAAAAAAAAACTAATTAATCTCGTTTTACTCCACATAAATTCACATAAATCTGCATTTACTAGGGAGCAGTCATTGGACCCGATGGCATCGCTGGGTGGGACAAGGTCCTGGATTTGGCTGGTTTCCTGGTGGGTCTTCGTGAGGCTCCTTACCTTACTGACCAGCAGGTGACAGAGGCCATCCAGCTGTGGAAAGCTCTCCTAGATTTCGACAAACAGCGGGTCAACTATCAGCCTCGACATCAGCCTCAGCTGACACATGGGCGCTATAAGGCACCGAAGCGGTCTGGAGTCACACCAGGTGTGGAGAGTGTAAAACGGTGTCTGATTGGACATCCTGGGGGTCCAGCGCAGTGGCCCGATGCCAACCGCTTGGTTAACACCATTTGTATGAAGCTTTGTGCTTTACACAAGTCGTCAACCAAGAAAGATGGAGTTTGCATCCCCAGGTGGTCTAAAGTTATTTCAGATTACCACCACATCCGAGAGTTGGTGGTTAACAATCCAACCCTGATGGATGAAACAACGATCCAGCTGTTTGAGATAAACCATAGGACACTCATTCAGTGGTAAGCAAGGCACATCATTCGCTTCAAATTAACTGAATACTTACACACATATATATAATAAAAATTTCTTTTTTCAGGTTTCGTAAGTGGAAGAATAGACTGGAAATGGGCGTCCTCGGTCAGGGTCTGACTCCATCTAACCCAATTGCTGTGGCTGATACACACCTGCCTCCACCAAGGGAAAAATTTAATGAAGTACCATCAACATCAGGCCCAAAACATCAATTTTTCCTTCCACCAAATCGTGGAGGACAGGCTCCTCTTCTGCGACCAGGTCGAAAGCCAGCTGCTGCCACCAGGGAGTTTCGCATCGCACCTGCCTCCACAGCATCAGGAGTTGTGCAGCCCATTTTAGCACCCATCGCACCTGCCCCCACAGCATCAGGAGTTATGCAGCACATTTTAGCACCGGGGTTATCGTTTGGCACAGTGTCTGTGTCAGTGGTGATTCCACCTTCTGGTGCTTCGACATCCAGTGCAGTCCCAGCTCCCCCTGCTCCGGCGTCTGCTGCTCCTGTGTCCCGTTACACCCAAAGGAACAGGCGCCGACGGGCTGTGGAGAATGAAAGTGGTGTCCAGAAGAGGAAGTATGTGCGAGGGGTTACTTTTAACACGTGCAGCAAATGTGGGCAGCCCAAAACGAAAGAGTTTGGACATAGCCGATATGGTAATGCCACATTTTGTTTGCGTGCCTCAAATGGCAAATCTTTAGAGGAATGGTTGGCAGAGCAGCGCCAGCAAGAAAGATGTCAAACTCCACCACCTCAATAAATAACATCTTTCCTGTATATATTGTACATATTTGTGCGTGTGTGTGTGTGATCATTTCAATATTTGTGTGTATTTATTTTAATAAAAAAATTTACATCTGAAGTGTCTGTGGATCTGATAAATAAATCCGAAAAATCATATCAATCAAATCATATGCCACACAAAAACACGTCTTTAAAAAAACATTTTTATATAAACATAAAAAACATACAAATTTACCTTACTTTCATTACCTTATAAACACGTAATATTTTATACAAAATAATATACACAAAATAATGAATATCAATCAATATAATGATATGTCATAGTACATAACTAAAAGAGGCACAGTTAAATGAACCATGTTTTTTGTGGTAAAAGTGTAGTAACCATGCTTTTTATAAATTTTTATATAAACATAAACAGGTAATGTTCTTTTAAATAATAATATACACAAAATTATTAATATCAACCAATATAATGATCATAGATAATAGGCATAGTTAAATTAACCATATTTTTGTGGTAAAAGTGTAGTATGGTTTTTATTCATTTTTATATAAACAGGTAATGTTCTTTAAAAAAAATAATAGACACAAAATAATAAATATCAATCAATATAATGACATGCCATATAGATAACTAAATAGTTGCGCGGTTAAATTAACCATGGTTTTTTTTTGTAAAAGCGTAGAAACCATGCTTTTTGGTGTATTGTTTACTATTAGCAAAACCATGTTTATTTTGTGGTAACCATGGTTTTACTACAGTACATTTTTTGTAAGGATTTGTTGGATACTTCGTCACGCAGACCACGGGTTCGAGTCCAGCCCGCGGAGGGTGACTTGTTTCAAATATAACTAAAACTACTGTAACATAACATAACGCAGAGGAAAATATCCAGAATATTGTTGCAGGTGAAATTTGGCGCCGCATACCCGCTTTTTGCGTCTTTTTCGCTTGCGTGCGGGGGCGCAAAGATTGGGCCCCTTCCTTTGCGCATCGAGCGCTCTACGAGTTGAGCTAATTCCCTTTACCCCTGCCTCCTGACTGCTTTGGCTTGTTGAAAGGTGGCTGCGAGGTTGTGGGAAAGTGTTTGTGAGGGCGGCAGGGCTGGCACCAAACAAGTGGCTCGTTAGTCTAGGGCAGGGATTCCCAAAGTGTGGTACGCGCACCCCCAGGGGTACGCGAGCTGCCACCAGGGGGTGCGCGAGAGGAAAAATGTAATGGCGGTCTGTTTCTTTAAGTGGGATTTTTCCATACTATAAATAAATAAAAAAATGAACAGTAAACATTTCCTTTGTAATCGCTTTTATTTTAAATAAAAAACTATAATTTATTCGTTTTTGATAGAAACGTAGAAGACAGCTGCTGTCTTTTTCTACGCACTGCTCTTCTGTTATGCACTGCAGCCGCTATATGCGTGCCAACTCGTTTCATTCATTCCATATATATTATAAATATGCTTAACTGACTGAAATCAGGGAAACTGTCATGTGGGACGTCTTATGATAAAGTTGTTAGTCACGAAGGAGGAGAGGGACCAAGAGAGAGAGACTTTTTATGGCAAAAATAGAAATAATGAAATGTGACGAGACATGGGCACAGGATACGCGAGCAATGTGTTTTCATGCATGGTAAAGAGACCGCCAATGAATTATATAATAAAATACATAAATACTTACTGTAGAGAACTTATTAAAAGCTTTCATTTAATTTTGTTTGAAACTTGAGCTGTTATAATGAATCTGCAAACTATTATACACCTTTTGTGCGAACCGTAAAGGCTTTCGTTAATGTGTTTGATGGGTCTGCACGTGACGCACTGGTAAACATGAGGAAACCTCTCATATGTCATCTATTAGCTGACGGCAGTAAGTGTACGTTTTTACCATAGTAAACTCGAATGGCGTCTAAATATCACAGTGGTTAAACGCATACACGGGGGCGCGCATCATCTACGCTGAGCGTAGTTTCAGATGGTGCAATAGGCGTAAATATTTTTCACAATGTTGGACGTAGCTAAGCCCGACGTAGGACTATTACACCCAACTTCTTAACGTCCGGCTAGTGCAACCGTCCCTTGGTTATTTGCGCATGATTAAACATGAGTATTTATGGTGAGAAAATAAAGCTTTTTTGGATTTTTTTTAAATGGGGATTGGGGGTGCGCCAACCTGGTTGGGACATAGAAGGGGGTGTGCAAGAAAAAAAGTTTGGGAACCCCTGGTCTAGGGGTATGATTCTCACTTAGGGTGCGAGAGGTCCCGGGTTCAAATCCCGGACGAGCCCTCTTTAGACTGATCCCTATGAGCTTTAACACACAACACCGCTGTGTATGGCAATCCTGGCAGGAAAGTAATGTCAACGAGAAACCTGCGAAGGACGTCAGAGACCTCTCAGCGACGCGTCCGCTTTTGGCCTTTCCAGGTCGAAACCATGTCCGAGGGGGTCCTTGTTTGTTAACCCCTAGACGATCCCCCTACCCTTTAAGCTTTCTACCGGAGGGCTTGCTGTTTTAACAAGCGATGAGTTAATTTCAAGCAACACAATTGACTCAACCCGAAAAATGACCCAGGCTATTCGACCTACTCCCTCCTGGCCGGGAGAAGCACATCATCCTGGCCACTGGGCCTGGGTAGGTACCCTGAGGTGCCTGGAGCTATGAGACTTAAATATACAACCAGGCTAGTGATGCATGGTGTCCAATTTAGTTTACGGATGATTTATCGGAATTTTCTCCTAAAATCTAAAATCAACACTTGGAAAATGCGATAAAGACATGGCTTCTAAGATGTTACTTGACGTTACAAGTTACACTAAGTATTGGGGTGCCCCTTCTAATAAAGATGTTTGGGGTGACACAGTTGGCACCCCAAACAGAGCACAGCTGTCTCACAGCAAGAAGGTCCCCTGTTCAAGCCCTGGCTGGGTCAGGAGGCCTTTCTGTGTGGAGTTTACATGTTCTCCTTGAGTCAGCATGGAATTACTCTGGGCACTGCATTATTTGGTTTCCTTAAACAGTCCAGAAACAACACACACGTTGATCTATACACACACACACACACACAGAAACCGAGGGAAGGGCAATTTGACATCTCCAATTCACCTAACCTGCATTTCTGACTTTGCCAATAACCAGTTCTCGCCATGAATATAGGCATAGATGCTGAACTGGCTTTAATAGTAAATTAACATATTTATCTATTCCACTTTCTCCAATCAATACAAATATTAATGCTATACCATACAGACCATGTCAAATAATTTTGTTTCCATCTATGTTGCAACAGTTTTGGAAAGGACTTTTTCTGTGCTGAAATGACTGTGGCCCTGTGAACAAATCATTGAAGGGTTTGGGTGATGAGTGTTTTGTTCAGAGCCTGTAATTCATAACAAAGGTGTTCAGCTGGGTTCAGGTCCACGATTATGCAGACCAGCAATAAGCATGTACTAATATGTACTAATATCGATAAGAGCTTATTTTGACACCAGCACAACGCGCACACACTTTGCTTATCTAACCTACACAGATGCAACAGTTATTTTTGCAAATTATAAATTGTTTCAATAAAAAATATTAACACATGAGATAAGGGAAATCATTGTCGTGAGCATTGTGGTGATAGTTTTTATTTATTTTTTGTGGCTGCGTTAAATTATTATCATGCAAATAACGAATAAAATATTTTTATACGTTTTTTTTGTGGCTGTATTACGTTTATTTTATGTAAATAATAATTAAAATGTTTTCATAAGAAACCTTATGTGAACTTGATTTGTAAGTGTACTTTGGGGTTGGACTGCTTGCGTTTCTTGGCTTTCAGTGGTGAGGGTGGACTCAGCGATGTCCTCTGCTGGCGTCAGGTCCTGTTTATAGGCAGATCCTCCTCCCGTTACACGGCGTGCCCGATTTATGCTGGCAAGCTTGGGATTCCCTCGTCTCCTGACATCATTGTAGCACTTGCGGCGCAACGTCCTGGGGATGCCAGCTGATGAGACAATTGTGGCTATTTCCTCCCACGCCTGTTTAACCGCGACTTATTTGGGCGGGTTTCTCCCATCCCCATAAAAAACAACTTCTCTGTCTTTGACTGCTCTTACAAGAACGTCGGTCTCCTCGGCTGTAAACCGCTCCTGGCGTGCGCCTGGTAAATCCGTCATAATAATAGCGACCCGCCATGGAACTTGCGCACTTGCGTTTAAAGGGAATGTTTGATGACGTTCTAATTGGTTTATTTGACGTTACGCCCAAACCACACCTATGAATAATGAACCTACTTCAGACCAACCCCTTATTGATTTGCGCCTGGCGCAAGAGTTATTTCTCCCGCCGGGAAAATAGCAACAGCGCCCAAGATCGGCCCACAAAGTCACTTGCGCTTTGCACTTGCATTTCAGATCGTTAAAATAGGGCCCTATAACTTTTTTAGGATAGGCCTATATGAGAAGACTTATATCACAACTGTTAGGCTACATATTTGTCAGCGTGGCACATTCAAGTACACAATGACACTAGACTAAAATTAAATGGGTTTAAATTAAATTTTAATGTAGATTTTGTCGACTAAAATCTCATGGCATTTAGTTGAATAAAACTAGACTAAAACTAAATCAATTCAGATGACTAAAACTAAATAAAATTTTATTCAAAAGACTATGACTATGTTTAATCTGTGTTTGTTCTTCCATGTCAAATATTGAGGTGTTTAATTTCTTTCTCTATTAGGAAGTAAAACCTCATAAACAGGGGCGGGTCTAGAAAATTATTTATGGGGTGGCAAGGGGGTGGCATGAGAACTACGAGGGGTGGCAATGAAGTAAGCATCCTTGCATGGTTGTCGTGGATACAAGAAATTATATACAGTATATACTTTATTCGGTGTATATGTCACCCCCAGGGGCTGGCTATGTTTGACTGAAGCCACGCCCCTTCTCAACTTCCACCTCGAGGAGGTCCCCAAAGCCAACCCAATGACCAGACAACACGAGAACAGGTAAGTAAAATATAAAACAATCTTTATTGAGTTTAAATATTTAAAAGGACTGGGGAAATGGGAAAAGGGGAATTTAAAACTAATAAGTCTCTGGCTCCTCCCTCCAGGGAGACTGCAGCCACGAGCAGGCAGGGACGAAGGGCAACGGGGGTACAGACCACCGTAAGCCGGGGGGGGAGGGGAAACGTCAGGCTCCGGCCTGGTCCCTGCTATCCGTGGCGCCCTCCTTCTTCCTTCCTGGAGGCAGAGTACAACACAGTGTGGCTGGTAAGTGGACTTTTCGCTATCTGCGTACCTTTCTCCTGTTCGGCAGGGGGTCTTCGCCCCGCGTGCATTCACGTTTCTCCGTCGTACGTTCACTCTCTTGCTCCTTGTTCTCCACAGGTGGCCGCTGGGACACAAAGCACTGTTACTTGGATTTTGGATGCTCCTCACCTGGACTGCTGTTTACAGCTCTCTTGGTAGGTATAGCTCTCCACAGTCTGTTCTCTGAATGTTCACTCTCGTTCTCCCTTTGCTCCACAGATGACTACTGGGACACAAAAGCACTGTTAATCTGGACTCGGGGTATTTCTCACCAGCTCTGCTGTTTACAGCTCTCTTGGTAGGTATAGCTCTCCACAGTCTGTTCTCTGAATGTTCACTCTCGTTCTCCCTTTTGCTCCACAGGTGACTACCGGGACACAAAAGCACTGTTACTTTAGACTTTGAGCACTTCTCACCAGCTCTGCTGTTTACAGCTCTCTTGGTAGGTATAGCTCTCCACAGTCTGTTCTCTGAATGTTCACGCTCGTTCTCCCTTTGCTCCACAGATGACTACTGGGACACAAAAGCACTGTTAATTTGGACTTGGGGTATTTCTCACCAGCTCTGCTGTCTACAGCTCTCTTGGTAGGTATAACTCTACACAGGTCCAGCAGAGGGGCGAAGATGACACACCGCCTCACCGGGTCGAGCGCTGCCCTATCCTCGCTTCCCGTAGGGCGATCGAATACTGGACAGGGGCGCCCCTTTGTAGAGACCACGGGGCGGCGGAACTCTTTCGCCTCTGACTCTGTGACAGGGGCAGACACAGGTAAGTTTCCAATGCAAATAATTCTAATGTTGTACTCACACTTGCTGACAGCTCTCAATCTGCGTCGCTGCACGCTCCAAGCAGCACACTGCGTATAATAGCTGGTAATTTCTGAGGTCGTTAGCCTCTCCGTCCTCTGCCCAGTGAAAAATGGATGATGCGGGGTTTCGTCTGACAAGACACACAGCAACCCACAGCAAATACACAGCACCACTTCAACGTGAAAAGTTTACTAATTGCAAAGACTCACTCACCACACTATCAGTGTACACAACAAAAGACGCCCTGCGTCCTCCACTCCGTTTGGGCTGGATGAGGGCGATGGAAAACGACCGGAATGGTAGTTCGTTGCTGTGGCTGTTTGGATAGACGCTTCTGCAGCTCACCCACCACGCTGTTTCAGGGGTAGGGCCGCCCTCCTTCTCCTGGAGGTATCCAACGATTACACAGGTTAGTTTGTACAAGTCACTCAACACCAGAGTTGATACTCACAGCGGTTTGCCTTTGTTTACGTTGCAACACAAAGTCGGTTTCCTTCCTGCTTTACTTCTTTAATTTTGCCACTTAGACCAATGTTTCTTCTACCCGTAGGATCTTCCTTTAACTCCAGCGTTTCCACCGCAAACTACAACGAGGGAGAGAGAGAGAGAGAGAGAGAGAGAGAGAGGGAGGGAGAAAATGTAGACAGTAGGGATGGCTCTCGCGAAACTGACGTTTCGACACTGTGTCGAGATCCCGAAGCGTAAATGTTTCGAAACACTGCTCCGAAATGTGATTCGAAACACCCATGTCACGTGATGAAGTGATTCGAAACACCAAGCGGTGCATTTCACAAGTATTTCGAAAGGTGGCGTACCTGTCGAATCTGCTTCGAATCTTAAACTGACAGGGTAGGAAACAAAACTGACAATACCTCATAGATGCGTTTTTGGCAAGATCAAATACTATAAATTACTGAAAAGAAGTAAATTTTCCTCATAGGTATGTAACACTTAGGCTACTTACAAAAAATGCATGCCAGCAAGTGTCCCTTGTGTGAGAATGTTTTCAAAGGCTGGAGAAATTATATGTAAAAAAGTAGCTGGGTGAGTTTATCAACACAGAACAATTTATATATTTGAATAAAGATCTTTATATGTAAACAATGTGGCATATTATGGCTTGATATATTTTATGAATCTCTTATTATTTATTTGGTATATCTCTATTCTATTTTTTTTTTCATTAAATAGACCCGAATAGCCTATAGTTATCGACAATTGTGAGCCTAAAAGCTCATGTAGTTGTCAAACAGATGTTAAAACAACAACAAAACTATTTTATTATGATGACGTAGCACATACATTTCCCAGGTTCGATCCAAAGATCTACGAATGAGAGTCGAGAGCACTATCCACTCTCCCATTCTATCACTTGTGTATCAATCAAACAACATGTGGGATACAATTTGTCAGCGCTCGTCTAAAATCTTGTCAATGCTGCTTCATGTAAAGACATGCAAACGACCGCTAGGTGTCACTGTGGAGGCGGTTTCGGATTGATGTTTCGAAGCCTCGAAACATACGGCACAATTGATTCAACTGTTTCAGTGTTTCACGAAGCCTCGCTCTGCCCACCACTAGTGATGTTACGTCTGACACCGAAGCTTCGATGCTTGCTTCGGACTCGAAAAGTCCTCGCAATGAACCACTGTTTCGGAGCTTGTATCGTTACGTCACTAGTCACGTGAAATACGACGTCTGAAGCAAACACACTGGTTCATTTCTCTAGTGAACCACACGACATGCTTTGACAGCCCAATCCGGCGTTGACAGGTTTGAAACTTGGCGGCTTTATTTTTCACGCAAGTGAAGCCAAACCATAGAAAAGCTTTCTAAAACAATTTTGTGTACTCCAGGATCATCTGTTTCATGCGAGAGAATATTCTCCGAAGCTGGTGAATTTGTAAAAAAAAAATCGCCCACATCACCAAATGTATAGCCTAACGTTAGGCTATATTATTAAATTTTTTAAAAATATAAACATGTATTATAATTAGTATAAAATTATATTTCTGAATAAAAACCACAACATTTAATGAATACCCTGCTCCACATTATCCAAGCCCTGTCCAGTTGCCCTCTGCCACATTATAAATACATTTTTAAATGCATAAATGTCCAGTTAGTAAGTTGTAGAGTGCTGTATCCTACAGCTAAATATTCACACACAAACACATCTCAGGCTCAATGTTTTAATGAGGGTTTGAAACAACACAGTGTCAAAGCTCTGACAGCCAAAATGGGGCGGATACATTAGCATACTCGCATTGTCAGCTTTGTTGCATTACATTTACTTCACCAGCAGATGGTAGTGCGCATTTTCTGTTTGAATGAAGCTTCGAGTAATGAACCATTTTCGGCACAATTGTATCGGAAAGCAATAATGCTTCGAAACGCTTCATTTGGCCATCACTACCCACCACTAGTAGACAGCCACCAATGTCTATCACCGAGCACAGCTCCGTTCCTCAGCACACACAAAACGTGTCCAACTGTGATTTAACTGCTCTTCAAATACTCCTTCATGTACTCCAGTTGTCCAATCACCCGGCGATCTCTTTAACTACACACAGCTGTGCTCAATCGACTGATTACAGCCCTTCGCGATGCTGCCGGATGTCCGGTGTTTCCTTTCTCCGGTCTGGGCGGAAACATCCGGGCGGAACCAAACTTTCCTAACTTTTGGTTCCGCCCAAAAAGATCGTCACCTTGTGACATATACACTGGACCACACATTTTTATAACATAAAAAAACGCAACACCAAATGTTCCTATAAGTACCCAAGCAGCTACCTTTAGCATCTCTTCTGTAGCACTCTTTATCTTAATACTAAGTTAATACATACATCTTACCAATATCTAAAAACACTGACTGTAACCATGATGAGCAAGGTTGAACATAATATGTATAAAGACTGTTATATAAATAAAATAGGTTTGCATAGTTTATATTAATGTAAAACATATTTGAAAGGCACACATCTCTTTCTCTCTGTCACGATAATCCGTGACATGTTTTGCATTTGTTCCGATTGTTCTCACCTGGACTGATTACTTACCTCATCACACCTGTATGTCATTTAGTCTGTCTATTTAAGCCTTGTTTGTGTAATGTTTACTGCCGGATCATTGTTGCTACTTCCATGTCTGTATCTGTTCCACGTTTGATGTTCCTGTTTTACTTACCTGCCCGTTGTTTTACTCCTCGTGTTTTTGTTTCTCGTTTGTTATTAAATGTTATTTATTTGATTATGAACTTACACTTGTGTCCTTACTCCTGTTCCCAGTCGTGACACTCTCATAACCATCTTCTTTAATCCTTTCACTCACTTCATGATGGATTTCTGTCTTTTCACTTCTCTTTAGCTCTTTGCCATCCATATGTTTCTTTCTTTCATGACTTCATCTACTCCTCTCCCTTCCAAAACATATTTTTCTGTTTATTTGTGCCTTCCATTCCCATAGTAGGCTATTTGATTTTTCTATTCTTTTTGGTTAAAAAAAAATGGATATCAGCCTTTCTTTTCAAAGTATCATGAAAAATGCAGCATTAAGTTTTGTCTTTCAAGCTTTCTAAACATACACAACACTTAATAGTTTTGTCTCTTTAATGAAGACAAATAAAAACATTAGACTATATCATAACGAGCGATTTCATATGCATGTATGGAATATTTTGATTGCTGCAGTAGCTAAAAAGACATGACAGGTTAACTCTAGAAAGAAAAGATATTTACTGCTTACACAAACCTGCAGTTCAGTTGTTTTAACTACCAAGCAACTACCTCATGCAATATTAAACAATCAACAGTTTAATTTTTGTATTTTTATCCTGATGCAACATTTATCTGTAAAATATGACCGTATTCAGTACTCTGATTTGCTGATGTGATGCTCAACTTAATCACTTAAAGACACTAAAGAGAAACCACTAATTTTTTGGCAGCATGTGATGATGTTAGGTGCTTCATTAGATCAGAATTACTTGCTACAGAAGTCAAGAGACTATTTCACTGTAGAGGTTCAGTCTTCAGCTGGCTGGCAGGGGCAGCCACTGGCGGGTCACGTGACCTGACACTCAGCCACTGGCAGGTCACATGACCCCCCAGTAGCTGCCACTGGCAGCCGCCATCCCTGCCAGTGGCAGCGATTTCTTAAAAGTGATAGTTTAACGTATTTGTAAGTGATATGCTTTGTCTTTTATTCATTCAGTATGTTTAATGTCTATGCGTGTTAGTTTTTTGAGTATGAACTTGGATTAAAAGGTATTTTTCATAATGTAGCGCCTTTCTTTTCTGTTCAAAACCGGATTTATTTGCTTTGTCTAATGGATCTGTTTTATATGTCAGTCAAATGGGTATTAAGGCTTGAATTGGAAGCTCTGTGCATATAGATCCTACCCGCCTGCTCCCGCTTACATTATTATATCAAACGAAATATTTTCAACAGGCAGCTTGTCAGACAGTCAGTATTGTGGGCGGACTTTTGATGGGCACACTCCTGCTCTCCGCAAAAGGAATTATATAATTGTTTTACTCTCCTTATGGATGTCTTCCAATAAACAATCATCAATTTGTAAACATTTATCCCGTTTAAGCTGCTTAAAACAATTGATATGTACTAGATGCATTCACAACCAGCTGTTTTGCGCGAACTTTGAAGTGCACCCTCCTGCTCTTAACAAAAGGATTTATATTATTTTTTCACATTGCGCATTTCTTCAAAACCGTAAGGATGTTTAAAGGTGTCAGTGTATTTGGGTTTCCCAACGTACCCGTTGTTAAACAATCACTGCATAACTTTGTCACATCGCTTGCACTTCTCACTCACTCTTTAGCTCCACCTTAGCAGACAGGATGGTTGGGATTCATTGTTCTAATTATTAGAGGAACAGCTTTTCCTTACTGTGTCTGTGTGCATGCTTCATGTCTGTGGGCTTCATTAATTTATACTAAATTCACCACGCCTCATATCCTTGCTCCATTCTATCTAATTTACACATATACATTTTATCCCAGCAAGCAAAAAGCAAAGTCAACGGGTGTTTAAGGTGTTTTCTTTCATTTCTTTCACATCTTCTTAAAGTATATGCATCATCTATTTCTGTGCTATGGTTAGACATCTGTTAGACTTTAATGGGCATCCCTCCTCTGCAACTGTGTGCAACAGTGCAACACACATCGCCAACAGACAGACAGGTAGGTAGGCAGGCTGGAGCTCTTTACACAGGTCGTATTCCAGCTGTGTTTTTTTTTACTTGTGGGGAGGTCCCCAGATAGCAGACGGAGTCTGCCCGAATGTGGCCTCATGATGGCACTGCTGGCGTGCTGCCGGCAACGGCATGCAACATGTCATCCAAGTATGGGCCAGGTGTGGCAATGATGGCACTGGATCCATGATGGCAGATAACATTTGGGCCAGTTGTGGGTGGGAGGTATGTGGCCCAGATAAGTGTAGTGATTCTGGCCCATATCAGTCTAGTGATTGTAAGCCACATTTGATTAACAATAAATAATTATAAGAATTGAAGGATTTTCAGGCTTTCATCTTAATCTTAATGTTAATTTAACTTTTATTAAATAAAATGTTAGTTTTGTATTAAAAGAAGCTAATATATTTGGACATGTTTGTCTACATTTTAATCACATAAACATGCCTTCAGATCATGGGTCAAGATTATTTTGTTCAAATGACCCTGAACTTTCAGAATATTTTTTTTCTGAATTTAAAATTTTTGATAACGTTGCTTTGAGAAGCACGCCATGGATCGATTAGATTTAAACTTGCTTTTGCGCGATTTTCATTGTAGCAGGAGTTTATTCCTGCTGAAGATTTCTGACTTCAATGACTGAGTAAAACTATCATTGTGTACAATCAGATGTTAGAAATGCACGATATGTTTCACTGTGCTTTTGCCTGCCGAAGTGTTAAAAAAGTACAAATCATTGTGCCAGTTAACCTTCGCGTTACGTTAAGGATGCACAGTTTATTATGCAGTGCAACAAGAACCTACACGCTGATGACATCAAAGTACTGCGAGAGCGACTCGAATGATCATGGGCAGGATTCTGATTTCAAATCGCTCTCGCGGTATTTTAACGTCATCCGTTTGTCAGTTCCTCCAACGCAGCATTACGTCGAACACCTTGTCAAAAATGATTGAGATGGCCAATCAAATCAAAAAAGGCGAGTGCCACTGGCCAATCACATAACAGAAGACGAGCTTTCCTGTTAACGCAAGCCAAGCGGCGGCCAATCAAAACAATAGGCGGGTTTACCGCCAGGAGAAGCAGTTACGCCGCGTCAATCAATCATAACGGACACGGATTTCAAAGGCAGCAGGATGAAAGATAACCAGTAAGTACCTGAACTTAAATATTTAAACTTTTTCAATCATAAAAATGTTTTTGTTTAAATGTCTAGCAAAAGTATAAAGGGATGCAAACGTTTACGTGATTCAGGTGTAATGTAATGCGTTATATTGCCCGTGTGACATAAATTGATATTAAATTAGCTGTTTTCTATAAGGTTAAGAATTACTGTGATCATATTATAATGAACTTGGTTATCTGGTCTTCCTGATGTTAGAAGAACATTTATTTAAAATATATATATATTTAAAATGTATTTCTGTAATGTTTAATTTGATTTTTTTGTAAAAGTGTAACAGGTCTGTGTTCATCAAGACATGAAGACTCTGGAGTGGGACAAGAGAAGGATGATGGGGTGTATATTCGAATAGACACATTAAGGTAAATTAAATATTTTTGGCCCATGTTTGCATCTTTGTGTTTATATATCAAAAGATTGCTCTGTGATTTCAGTGAAAGCTAATAAATACAGAGGGCTGGACAGTGGTTTTTAATTGATTGAGTAAGAACTGACCATAGCCTAACATTAATTTAGTTACCCGAATTGCATTGTTGAATACAAAGGAAAATGGTAAAAATACAAATATTTTGTATATGGAATACTGTCTATTTTCTGTTAATCATCTGCTGTGTTTGCTTCAGGTAAAGAGGTGAGACAAGGATGCTGACAGGACAGGAGGAGGTGACATTCAGGTTAGTGACAGTACATCAGAGCCACCATTTAATTTAATGTTAATTTGTTTGCTTCCAAAATCAATACTTGACAAATCTTTAGAATTATATCTGCAAAGCTGAATTTCTCATAGGTGGATAAAGTATGACAGCAATTGTGAAGACCTTAGACGTCGTGCAGTATATGGTTCTTCTCATAAATTGATGTTTACTCACTCCTCTTTCATTTATATTGATTTGACTTAATTTTCTTGGTAAATAATAATGGCGATATTCCTAATATAATATATTTTAAGTACATGCTTAGAACATATCTCATTTGCTTTGTATCTAAATGAAAAGTATGTCTTTAAGGTCTAAGCAAGGTTTCATTTTATTTAGACATTCAGCGCAGACATTTTCATCCAAAGCAACTTAAGGAAGAAAACAAGAAGCAGTTCATCCTAAAAGCTTCATCTTCTAATTCTCTATCTAAATGTTTTAAAGTATATCATTATGCTTTTAATTACTTTATTATATCGCTTTTGCTTCATAACATTTATTGATTTGCATCTGTTTTCTTTTATATAACAGTGGGCTGTTGTAATGTTTACATCTATGGGAAGAGGAGCTGAGAAGAAAAGAGAGGCTGGAAAGCAGTACTTCTTGTAGAGGATAATCCTGAATAGGAACACTTTCTCATATACACATAGATTATTATTAGTGTTTGATATTTTTTTCATTTTTATTAATTGTATTGTTTTAATATTTCGTTTTATTTGAAATGACCCAAGTTAGATTCATGCTAATACTTTAACTGAAACTTGTATCTTTGCGTGAAGCTGGATGTGTCAGGACTCTGCCTTGAAGTCTTGTTATATTTGTATTTTGTCATGGTGGCAGAGTTCTGGCAGTCCCTGGCCTTGTGTGGAGGTTCATGCCTTGTTTTTGTGTTTGGCATGTGCCTCCGGTGTCTTGTCCTGTGACCCCGCCCCCTCGTTCTCCTGCTTATTAGTTATCATTAGTTTATATCCATCACCTGTCTTGCCTCATTATCTTGTTTAGCTTTTCTATATATATCCTTTCGTGTTCATTGTCATTTGCTGTGTCATTTTGTATAGTTCTTGTGTCTACTGTTCTTGTTAAAGAGAAGATCCAGTTAGTCTAGTTTCATGTCCTAGTCAAGTTCAGTGTTTAGTCTTTGGTCATTTCGTTCTGTTCATGTGTTTGCTCCCTCGTGGGCTTTTGTTTTTGTGTTTGTAAATAAAGTGTTTTTTGTTCCCCGCTGACATCGGTTGCATTTGGGTTCTCCCCTGCAAATTCCTCACAGGATGTAGAGTTGGTTTCACATACACATGAAGTTTCTAAATAACTTAACTAACTTTTAAGTTCAGTTTGGTTTAAACTTGTATTTACCCATGGTAATTCATTTAAATTTCAATTCATGCTAATATATTAATTTCAATGAAAACTTCTGTATTTGTATATAGCTGGTAATTTGGGCAAACTACGTTTAACACAAATGTAACTGTCACAAAGTTTTTTTTATTATCAGTTTGTTCTAAACTTTTGTCTGTTTACTAAGGATGAAATTGCTTTGTAATTTAAGTTGTTGGTGTTAGATTCATGCCAATAATGTATTTGAACAAACTAGTATTTTTGTTTATTGCTGGCAGTTTATACTACAGTAGAAGAGTTTTAAGACGTACAATGTTGTAGTGTTATTGACTTGTGTGTTATTTATTAATAAAAGGCAAACAATTTGAAAGTAATTTTTCGTGTGATTTATTTATTAATATAATTTGGGCAAGATTAGGCTGAGTTATGGCTGGTTTTAATATGGTTGACCTATGGCTGAGAACTGGTACCAATGTAAGAACCTGTTCTGGCCCAGGTTTGGGCCGATTATGGGCTATTATCTTGCAGAGACATGGGCCAGTTAAGTGTGTGGCTCTTGTCTGTAATTCAGAACTGGGCCACTGTAGGGCCGTCATTCTTCGTTGTATGTGGGCCGAGGAAAAACTGGTTGTGTGGGCCGGAGCTGGGCCGGAACAAAATTGCTATCTGGGTCAGTGGAGATCAAATGACTTAACTACCAGTACCTCAGTTTTACAGCTAATTATCCAAAAGACAATTTTTGGGTAACAATTTAGAATACTGATCCATTGTTAATGAATAACTACACAGGAACAAATAAGTAATGCAAAATTAACAATCTAGTAACTACTGTTAACTAACACGAAACTCTGACCAATTAACTGGTAAATAATAGCACACAGATTAGCGTGGTAGTTCACTATTAACTAATCAATAACTACTATTTTTTTCATACTTTCCAGTGAACTACTGAGAAGTTTCATTATTCATGCAAAACTAAACAATAACTAATATAGGATAAATGACTATATTAACATGTTTAATACTGTAAACAAAAAGACAAGACTCTTTACATTTTCAATAGATAATTGCAGACTTGTGTCACCAGGTGACGATCTGTGAGGGCGGAACCAAAAGTGTGGAAGACGGGTTCCGCCCGGACGCCTGACTCCGAACACCGGAATTCCCGGGGTTTCCCCGAACACCAAATCAAGCCCTATTACGTACAGGTGAGGGCGATTAACACAGCGATCGCTGATAGGTCGATAAGGAGAGAAGGCAGAGTATAAAAAGACCTTTGAAGACATCAGATGGTGTGCTGTTGGTGTGCTTTGTGAGCAGTGGCGTGCACAGACCTCCTCAGGGGCAGGGGCTGACGGACTTAAAAGGGCATAATTTTTTTTACGTCAAATAACAATCAAATGTATTCATTACTTTGGTGTTTTTATTCTTTCTTTCCTTGGCATTATTTAAATAATGTTGTAACAAATGAATAACACATCAAACTAAAATAGGCAAGTTAGGAAAATATTATTTACTTTCGCAAGAATTTCGAGAAAGAAGTTTTGAGGACTTATGTGTAAATGTATAAAAGTGTTAGCTATCACTAAATCAGCAAGTTAACCGGTCTATCACAGTGTTTTAATTGCTTATTTCTTTGATTAAATGTCTCACTTACAAAAAAAGAAACAATAAGCTTAACCATTTGAAATTATTCCTAAAACCTATTTTTCATAGCTAAAACACACCACTTTGTTAGTTCAGCACACCATCAAAACACGACAAATAGTGGGATTAATATTTTTGCTCCAAACTAACTTTATAGCAGATCAAGTGTTTTGAGCTGATGTGGCTTCAGATCGCAAAATGAAACAGATAATACACTCTTTCTTTTTGGTATTCTGCACAGTGCTAAAGTGTTGCATTATAATGAATAAATATACTGCATTATGAAAATACCCAACATGACCGGAACAACACAGATATACCATATATAATCCTAATTAAGTTTATTGTCTTCTTGTTTTATCCATCAGAACATCTTTATTTGCATGTTATTGGCAGCAGGGTAGATAAATGCCCTTAAAAGTGTAAATTCTGAATCGGACCGCAGCGTTCTTCGTGTGTCAATTCTAAAGTGTCTCTGCGCAATGGTGCACGAGGGCGCCCTCAGGCGTCACGTATGAATGAACAGACTCGTGTAAAGGTCAGTTCAACAGTGGCTCATATCACCGCGTTTGGAATAAAAATGGAATAAATATTACTCTTTTCTTTAGAAATTAGAAGTAAACATATAAAATCAATCAATGTGTTTCCAAACATGCATGCCTTTGAACCAGAAGCCCCGAGGATGTTGTTTTGTGAAGTGCTTTCATGACGACCGCGGGTCATATTTCATTTTACAGGTATGGAGTCCGATTTTAATTTTCATAACTTGTGACACAAATTAAGACATTACTGTCTCTATTTTTTTTTAAATATAATATAAAGGTCAAATACAAACGCTTGAGCCTTAGACCTTTTTAATGATGTATTGTTTGTTGTGTTAAGTACAATCTTTTACATTAAATAGGTAAACAGCAAGAATCAGGCTGCGCTCACGATGATATTTGATCAGTAAGAGCTTTTAACTACATGTTAACATGAACCTAATAACTGCACTTATACAGCATTCATGTAAAGCATTACCATGAAATCAATGATAAGTTCCATCCTTACAATTTAGAGATGGACATGGTCTTAGATTTCATTGCACTAGATGAATTTCTCCAAACTAATAACACGAGGATGTAACGTAACATTGGCCTTCGATGAAAACATTACAGAAAGTATGAGAACATTTTCAGAAAGCAGCTGAAATCTAGTTTTACAAATTGGTTAAGCATAACTCACATGCTGTCGCAAACCTTACAGTAGCAGCATGTAGGATAAATGTCTATTTTCCCTATTAGCTTACCTGCTGCCCTGCTGCTCGTGACACTCGTGTAGATATTTTTGAAGACTCGCGGCTACCGCTACGTAGTGCGTGCTGCAAAGGAAACTCCGCCTACCGCCCCACCTCCGCCAAAGGATAAAACATTATATTATTTTTTGTATTATTAATGTTAGTGGCAGTTGTATATAGACACGTATTTTTATTCATAATAATATTTATTTTAAAAAAAAACATTATTTACTATTAGTGGAGAGGGGCACATTACATTTTAAGACAAAAGGGGCAGGGGCTTGAGCCCCTGCGGCCCCTCCCCTGTGCACGCCACTGTTTGTGAGTACTTTGTTTACGCTTCACTGCGGCTGTGCAGATCGGCTGCGTTGGTTCCCATCGATCCCTTGGGGAAAATAAAAAGTTGGAAACGACTGGGCGAAGAGGATATTGTGTGACACTGACCATTGTGAGGGCTGAACACGAAATCATCGGATGCATTAGTGAAGAGATATGCTGACCACGAAGCGTGAGTAGTAGTTGAAGTATGTGTATAAGCTGCTCCGAAGAAGAGTTACCTGGTGTGTTTTTGTGAGTGTGTTGAAGGTTACCGGCCCCACTACGAAGAGAAACGTGGGCGTGCCGTGTGGATATCGAGGAACACGAGCCGGGAGATCCGTTGACGAAACTCTCCATCATTCGTAGCTCAGGCCCTGCGGATAGAAGAAACGTAGGTGAGCCGAAGAGGTAACCAGGTAAACATACAGGGGTGTTGCTGAATATATCTACGTGCAAACCTTTCCTCTCTGTAGCAAGAACAACGCCCAACCAGCCTCACAGGGAGCCTAGGCCCGGCCGGCCGAATCCTAAAATCACGTGGAGTGTGTGTGCAGAGTGCTGGGTGAGTTGTGACTTTCATCGTGTGGATCGTGGTTGTGATCTGGTTTGTTTAGAAAAACCCTGTGTGTGCGCGGAGCCTCGTCGAGAGTTCGCCCCAGCTGAAGACCCCTGTCATTGACAAGGAGGGGGAGCTTGGGAAGCGTTCGGCTCTGCGACACCCGACCCATCAGTTCCTACGACACCTACGAAGCGTTGGCGGACAGGTGAAGGTATACGGTGTATAGCCGTTGTCGTGAAGGCCCGCTGCCTGGAGGAGTGAACAAAAGGCTCGAGTCTTGTGAGTAACTTACCTGTGTAGTGTGTAACTTACCTGTGCTTACAGCAACGCCTCGAAGAGGACCGAACAGTGTCAGTAGTGAGAACCTCTTACCTCTGCCCCAACGTATGCCCTGGAGCGGACAAAAGGCCCAAGTCTTGTGAGTAACTTACCTGTGAAGTGTGTAACCTACCTGTGTTTACAGTCACGCCTTGAAGAGGACCGAACAGTGTCAGTAGTGAGAACCTCTGCCCCAACGTATGCCCTGGAGTGAACAAAAGGCCCAAGTCTTGTGAGTAACTTACCTGTGAAGTGTGTAACCTACCTGTGTTTACAGCCACGCCTCGAAGAGGACCGAACAGTGTCAGTAGTGAGAACCTCTTACCTCTGCCCCAACGTATGCCCGGGAGTGAATAAAAGGCCCAAGTCTTGTGAGTAACTTACCTGTGAAGTGTGTAACCTACCTGTGTTTACAGCCACGCCTCGAAGAGGACCGAACAGTGTCAGTAGTGAGAACCTCTTGCCTCTGCCCCAACGTATGCCCTGGAGTGAACAAAAGACCCAAGTCTTGTGAGTAACTTACCTGTGAAGTGTGTAACCTACCTGTGTTTACAGCCACGCCTCGAAGAGGACCGAACAGTGTCAGTAGTGAGAACCTCTTACCTCTGCCCCAACGTATGCCCTGGAGTGAACGGAAGGCCCAAGTCTTGTGAGTAACTTACCTGCGAAGTGTGTAACCTACCTGTGTTTACAGCCACGCCTCGAAGAGGACCGAACAGTGTCAGTAGTGAGAACCTCTCACCTCTGCCCCAGCGTATGCCCTGGAGTGATCGGAAGGCCCAAGTCTTGTGAGGAACTCACCTGTGTAGTACGTAACCTACCTGTGCCTACAGCAACGCCTCGGAGAGAGACTCCCCAAGTGCCTAGCGAAGTCCAAAAGGAGAGACCTAAGGGCGAGAGGGAGAGAGAGAGAGAGAAGTGATCGTCAGGCAAGCAGCAACTCGGTAATGGGCCAAGCTGTTAATTGTGTTCTCACTGTTTTGCCTCCAGGAGGAAGCGGAGGGCGCCACGGATTGAAGAACATTACTGGAAGAGTTTCCTAGCCCCCGTTCCCCGGTCCCACTCGTCCTGGAGGAGAGAAGAAGATTGTTTTAGATTACCCTTTCCCCCTTCCCCCCCTTCTTTTAAATATTTAAATAAAGTTTATTTTAATTGTAGTATACTCGTCTGTCTGGTCATTGGGGTGGTCTTGGGAACCTCCTCGAGGTGGGAATTAGAGAGAGGCGTGGCCCTTCAGCTATCTTGGGTCCGCCCCGGCCTGTGACACTTGTTCTCATTGAATCAGAGTAATTAAGAGACTAACGTTACTGGAACATCAAAATGCCATACTGTGATTTATTATTTAACCTACCTGTCAAAACATTTTATTAATACTGACTAAATATGAAAGAATGCATTTCTTGAATATGCTTAATATTATGTCTTTAAAATTGTCTCTGACAATTGATATTCCTTGCTCAGACTTGAATGATAAATTAACACAGTCTCACCCCATTTTGTCAATATTTGACGACACTTGACCATTCGTCATATGTTGACGTGAAGGGTATACCTTTCGCGTCATTTTTTGACGAACTGGGGACTTCAATACTATTACGTCCGTTGCATTCTCTTTCCTATTTTATTACCATTTGCGCGTCGGTTTAGGGTTAGATTACGCAAAATTAAACAGTGTACGCGAAATTAAACAGTGTACGCGAAATTAAACAGTTGTCACCTGGCGTTGGGGTTAGAAACAGTTGTCACCTGGCGTTGGGGTTAGAGTTAGATTTGGGTAGGGATGTCATTATGTAAATCTAACCCTAAACCGACGCGCAAATGGTAATAAAATAGGAAAGAGAATGCAACGGACGTAATAGTATTGAAGTCCCCAGTTCGTCAAAAAATGACGCGAAAGGTATACCCTTCACGTCAACATATGACGAATGGTCAAGTGTCGTCAAATATTGACAAAATGGGGTGAGACTGGGTTGGATAAATCGAGTGTTTGATTGCTTTTCCTGGGGAAGTGTTTACCCGCGGGGGAGGGGCGACGCGGGCGCACCCTGCTCAGAGAATACAGAGAATCGGATGGTGAAGCAGCCGCAGTATCTCGTGTCTT
Organism: Paramisgurnus dabryanus; assembly: GCF_030506205.2. NCBI lineage: Eukaryota > Metazoa > Chordata > Actinopteri > Cypriniformes > Cobitidae > Paramisgurnus > Paramisgurnus dabryanus. Next base: position 32,327,482 of record NC_133355.1, on the reverse strand, counting down.
CATTAATTAATATCTCCCCTCATCAGGTACAAAATGCGTGTTATTTTATTACGCATTCATTGGTTATGTGTTATACTTCTGAAAGATATAAATGTCATCATTAAATGTGTTCAAAAAGCTCTTGTTATCATATATTAAAAACTTTGCTCCCAGTTCAATCCATAGCGCATGCGTTGTCCATGCTGATCATTGGGACAACGCGGTGGGAGAAATTGTGTAAAATGCAGTGAATCTACCAATATAATTTGTATTTTGATAGATTATGCAATAATTACGAGTTATAAGTTGCAGTTGACTGCTTTTAAAGATGATACATTGTTTTTACGAGTTCAATAATTGTGTAAAATTAGTAAAATGGGACATTCACTTTTGATATGTCCACATTTTCTGAGTCTGTTCACTGTAAAGGACAATGAGATTATGCTTGGACAGTGTAAAGCTGTATATAACGTTAAGTACATTTTTATCATTTGTGTTTTGGTTTTATTTAAAGTGTTTTTCTGTCATTCTGTCATTCAAGTTTAATGGCACACAAAATCAGAACATAATGTGATTACACAATTAAAATAATTTTCAGACAATACAGAGACTCTGATGGTGAAGCAGACGCTCCGTGTCTTGTGTCTTTATTAATTCATATCTCCCCTTATTAGGAAATTACTAGTGGGTTACCATGATCTTCACTTTAGAATACTGATTCAAAAAATTTGTAATTACTTTAGAAGGATGAAGTAACACTTGAGTCATTACTAGTAGGTTACCATGATCTTCACTTTAGAATACTGATCCAAAAAAATAGGAATTACTTTAGAAGGATGTATTAACACTTGAGTCATTACTAGTGGGTTACCATGATCTTCTCTTTAGAATACGGATCCAAAAAATTAGTAATTACTTTAGAAGGATGTAGTAACACTTGAGTCATTACTAGTGGGTTACCGTTATTCAGATAGTAGTTAATGGAAAGCTAATCTTAAAGTGTAGAGTCCTCTAACCATTCACAGGCTATTCACATATGAGCAATAGGAGCCATACATAAAAACATATTTTTTGACAGGTAAATTAGGTTAAATAATAAATTCACTGTATGTGTGGCATTTAGATGGTTAATGAATCTATATGTTCCAGTAGTCTCTTAATGACTCTCTAGTGTGCAATTATCTATTGATAATGCAAACAGTCTTGTGTACCTGTATTTGCAGTAGGAAACATGTTAATATGCTAGTGCTAGTCATTTATCCTATATTAGTTATTGTTTAGTTTTGCATGAATTATGAAACTTCTTAGTAATTCTCTGGGAAGTATGAAAAAATAGTAGTTATTGATTAGCTAATAGTGAACTACCATGCTCATCTGTGGGCTATTACTTACTAGTTAATTAATCAGAGTTTCGTGTTAGTTAACAGTAGTTACTAAAATGTTAATATTGCATTACTCATTTGTTCCTGTGTAGTTATTTATTAACAATGGATCAGTATTCTAAAGTGTTACCAATTTTTGTCTTGCTAATATGACTCATAATACATTTCTAAAATGTAGATAAGCCAATATTAACAGATTTAAGTTTAAAGTTCAATACTTTTTGTAACAGTTTCAGTTGCTTTATTTATTTTTTTTGTCAATCTATCTGTAGTGTTTTTCCCACTATTTTTGCAGCATTTTTCCTGTGAAATTAACAATATACACTGCATGAAAAGTGGGATTTTCGTCCCCGTAAGCGCCTGTAGGCTCCCGAAAATCTTCCTAATTTTCGGCAGCTTTCCTCAATTTACAGGCAGCGAGCGTCGCGTTTGTCTGTGTCACAAATTGTCATAAACGAACCATGACGTAGGTGGAGAGCCCCACGCGGGTGTGATGCCTCTAATTAGCATATGAATAGCAGGGAAACCTCTGCCGGCCAGGTAGAGCGTCTCTGGCCTAATTAGCATGTGAATAGCAGCAAAACTAGAGTAACGGCCCACTTGAATGTAATCACTCAGTATTGGCTGAAGCCACAACTTTTAAACAAGTAAAATCCCCTGTGAATGGTTGGTAGATCACTTCGAGCCAATCACAAGGGATTTTTCTTGTTTAAAAGTAGTGGCTTCAGCCAATACCGAGTGAGTAAATTCAAGTCGGGCCGTAACTCTAAAGAGGGGGGTAATTGGGCACCCTGGCTCATTATAAATGTAAACCCCAATAATAATAATAATAATAAATTTTATAATCATTTTTTATATATTAATGTCATTGTGCTATGTACTACATTATTCACAACATCAAGGAATATAAGAGACAACAAAGAGGTTTATTTATAAACACACAGCTGTTTATTCAAAGAAAGAGCTTTATTTATAAACACACAACTATGTACAAAGCAGCATAATGTCTCTTATATTGTCCTCCAAACACGTCAAAAAGTGCCTAAGACGTTCGGGAAAGATCCCTAAAAATCTTTTTCAAAGTGTTGAAAAAAAAACTCAAAAACGTTGTAAAAAAGTCACTTTTTCACGCGTATATGGTGAGTTGCCCTGTACTTTGGTATCGCCTCTAATCTGGATTTCAGCGTGGCACAGAGCTCGGGGGGTTCCAGGCTGCGAGAGGGCGGTGGCCGCACAATCCATCCAGACACCCCGCCAACAATGCCGTCTTCCTCATCAGATATGAGATCTATGGTGGCGCACTTCCAAATGTCCATCTCATCCTCAGCCAGCACACTTCGTCTCGCTTCCAGCAACTGTAATACAATCAATAAAGACAATAAGTGACCTGAAAAATACTCACATTGACAAAAAACTGATCTAATATAATAAATCTTACCCTTTTTCTTCTGGATCGACTCCGAGCTAAACTTTTCGCATTTTCCCCCTGCGATGCGAGTTCAGGTTGTTTGTATCTGAAGCTCCAGCGTACCGACTCATAATACGTCTTACGGGCAGCTGGAAAACAATTAAATGAGACTGGTATTAATAAAAAGAGTCACGGTACAATTAAATAAGAAATGAGGAAAAACATTAGAAGTTATACTTACAAACAATCAGAGGTGTAAAGAGTAGCTGAAAGCCATACTTGAGTAAAAGTACAAATTCCTTACTGTAAAAATTACTCCACTACAAGTTACAAGTCACCAATTTAAATACGACTTGAGTAAAAGTATTAAAGTAACCCAATTTAAAAGTACTCAAGTATTTTTACTCGTACTGAATGTTGGCTCAAAGATGCACTAGTCCTCAACACAAAGAGACATTGTAGGTCTGGGCAGTGAAAACTAAAAAAGTTTATTTATTTATGAGGTTTTATTTCCTAATATAGAAAAGAAATCAAACACCTCAAAATTTTAACCTGGCAGAACAAACACAGATTAAACATAGTCATAGTCTTCTTTTGACTAAAATTGTATTTAGTTTTAGTCATATTTTTGTCATCTGAATTGATTTAGTTTTTTGTCTAATTTTATTCATCTAAATGCCATAAGATTTTAGTCTAGAAATCTAAATTACATTTAATTTAAACCCATTTAATTTTAGTCTAGTGTCATTGTGTACTTGAATGTGCCATGCTGAAAAATATATAGCCTAACTTTGTGATATAAATATATGGTAACAATTTACAGTGGGGTTCATTGGTTAATATTAGTTAGCTACATTGGTTAACATGAACTGATAATGAGCTGCACTTATACAGCATTTATTCATCTTTGTTAATATTAATTTCAACAATTACTAATACTTTATTAAAATCTTGTTAACATTAGTTAATGCACTCTGAACTAACATGAACAAACAATTAAAGCTTACATTTTTATTAACTAACATTAACAAAGATGAATAAATAATGTAACAAATGTATTGCTCATGGTTTGTTCAAGTTGGTTAATACATTAACTACTGTTAACTAATGAACCTTATTGTAAAGTGTTACCAAATATTCTTATATAGGCCTATCCTAAAAAAGATATAATTTTTATATTTAGAAAATTCCAGTAAACTAAAATTGCACTAACAGAAATATGATAATGCATATTAAAAACGTGAAGTTGTTCATTTGAAAGATTAATTGAAAACACATGTAGTACGTAACACCATCTCACATTAAGTGCACTACATTTCTTCCGTCATGCATCCCTCTTACAGTAAATACATTACAGCATACTTGATTAAATGTGAGGACAGTAAAATTGTACACTTATTATCAATCTTATAATGTACTTATGTTACTCGGGCAATCAGTACAGGACCTCGCTGGTTTATTTTGGCTTATATAGTAAGTTATATCAAGTTATGTAACTCAGGTTAGCTGATAAAGTAGCATCAGAGTATACAAACATTTGTGCTTGCCTTTGAGTTGCGGGATGACCCTCCTGCAATCGCGCATCACTTTTGTTTTGATTGTAGCATCACATGTTTAACAAAGGGTCCCTTGACTGAAGCAAATGTGATATGCATCCATATGTTTGCTCTTTATCTCTTCTCTCAGACCAGACGCGAACTTTTCTCTACAGTTTATGACATACGCAGCACGCAGATGTCCCGCTACGGTGGCTCAACGCAAGCCATTCAGCGTTTGACATCAAAGTACCGCGAGACCAGACTTCTCCATATGCATTTGATTCGCTCTCGCAGTACTTTGATTTCATACGATTGCTCTGCGCAGAGCCAAATGAAGTCCGTCAGTTGTGTGGGCGTGTAACCTCGCGACCACAGATTCTATCCATCATCACCCTCTGACACTTTCGTCTCGTTTTTATTTGACGAATAAACAATGTAGCGAGTAACGTTAAGTGTCATTTCAAATGTAGTGGAGTAAAGAGTACAAATACCCAATCAAAAATGTAATTGAGTAGAGAGTAAAAGTTGCCTATATTTTTGATACTCAGTACAAGTACAAAGTAGCCCAAAAAATACTTAAGTACAGTAACGAAGTACATTTACTCGAGTACTTTACACCTCTGCAAACAATGTCGTCAGTCTCTGGACTTGCTGAAATAGCCCCAAGCAAATCGGAGGTCACGGCTTTGTTATGAGGCGACGTTAGTCTGTGAAAACAAAATGTGCGGGTTTAAGCTCGGATCTATTAACGTATCTATTTCCTTATACAAGAATAAAAACATATTCTTTAAATCGTAACGTTACCTTTGCTCTGGTTCATAGCGCCTGCAGTGTGCCTCAGAGACGCCGTACAGCCTCCTAAAAATTACAAGACAAAAAACACCTCTTAGTTATAAAACACACAGCTTGGGCTACTTCAAAAAATATGCTTATACATAAAATTATTCTTACAGCAATCTTGGGATTGTGCACCCGTCTTCTCTTCTTGGAGAGTTACAAACACCAAACCAAACGTCTGTTACGCGCGTCGACACTGCTGTGTGAGCCGTGGCCATGACCTCGCATGTGATTGGACAAAGGCGAGAAGCCTGTCGGGCTCCTCCAATCACATGGGAGGTTATTGATATAAGGAAAATCTTGTGAGACGTGCGCGCATGCGTATGATATAATGATGCCGGAAGCTCTGTGTGATATCAACACAGTGTGCTGTCAGTTGAAAGATGGAAGTCCCAAGACTGAAGAAACGACCTCGGCGCTTCTGTAAACATTGCAACACTGAACTGTGTCATACACAGTATTTTGACCACAGAAAAAGCGCTATTTCAAAAATGGAGTTTGGGAGAAAAAGATCCAAAAGGGCTACGTCAGATAACGTACAGAGCCTGCTGCTATCCAGTCATTAACCCGCTGTGAGTGATGTCCCGTCATGTGTAAAGACCCGGAGGATAACTTTACTGGAGTTAGAGAGATTGGTGAAAGTGAAATGCACTCCGAGGACCCAGAAAAAGAAGTGATTGAAGAATTTGAAGAAACGCACCCAGCGAATTGCAGTTCAGACAACGGTGAGCATAATTACATATTTTTTATATAAGCTTGGCTTGCTTTACGTATGTTATCAACAAGTAAAGTAAAATAAAATCAACAAGTTAAACAAAAACGTTTTGAGTATACTATATCAAAAAGTAGCCCTCCAGCAAGTTTTATCCATTGTGGCAGCGCTTGCTCACAAAAAGGTTGGAGTTAAATGTGGTTGATTATCACTGTTGTTGTTATTTTAATAGTAAATTATAATTGAATAGGAATATTGCGTTATAATGCATAACGGTATCTTCTGTTTGTTGTTTTTCAGACGAAACAGCAGATGACCAAAGCATTCATCTTTTCCTGGACATCTCCTGTTGTGTGGTAAGCATGAAATTACATTTGGATATACTAGTATAAAGTTCAATACATGGTAATCCAGAGCTGAAATGGGAAAACCTAACATGTTTCACCCACATGATTGTTTTTCACTCTTAAATTTCTGTTAATTAACTAATGAAAGCAACTAAAGTATAAACACACTTTATAAAGTATTAAAAAATCCTAAAATGAAGTTGAAGTGGATGAAGTTCCCACAAAGTACTTAACTGGTTCATTGCACTTAAGCTAGCTGTTTGAGATGCACATGATCTTTTTCAACTACAGTTTTCAAATCTTTTCATACTCAAATGGCCATATTGATGAGAAATGAACATATTAATTATGTTCTTTTTAATTCTCAAATGACCACATTAACGATGGGCTTTTCAATCTCAAATGCCCACATTCATGATGGACTTTTCAATCTCAAATGGCCATATTAACGATGGGCTTTTCAATCTCTAATGGTCTAATGGTGGTGCTGAGTATGTGCATTGCATGTGTTTTAAATATGTCCTTTAAATTTTCATAGGATGACTATGTGGATGAAGAGGGGGAAATCCTTGCTGAGGAGCAGAGTCAAGCTTATCCTCACATACAAGATGGGGAGGAGCATGAAAGTGATCAGGCCAGAAATGAAAAAACAAAACACTTGTTAATGAAACTTTTGGCCATGAGGAAATTGACTGGTATCCTCCGTGACGACTTCTTACAGTATGTGGTTTGTCCAAAATGTATGACAGTGTACATGCTTACTGAAACCTATGAGCTCAGACGGGATGGTACAAAGGTTTGCAGGACTTGTGATCACATCCCATTCTACATTCACCCACAGCAGAGGTCTGCATTAAGGAAGAAATGTGGCTCTGCCTTGCTAAGAAAGCGGTGAAGAGTAAGTCCATCCAATACGTTCTTACTGATACAAGAGTGTTGTGCAGTCTCTGGGAGGACTTGTTAAAAGACTTGGATTTGAAGAAAAATTAGATGAAAGGCGAAAGCGGGAAATGCCAAAGGGTGTGTTAGGAGATGTATATGATGGAAAAGTATGGCAGGATTACCAGTATGTGAATTCAATAACTGTAGTCATGCCACTATGCACAGTATTTGAGCTGTGATGTAATTGCACAAGTTTCCTTGCTTCATTCCCTTCCAGACAGACATTTTGTTGTTTGACATGTTGTTTGATGTTGTTTGCATAGAATGCACAAATTGAGCCTGATTAAAACTCTGTTAAAACAATTAAAATTGTTGAAATAAATTGTTTTGTGTATCTTTTTTTTACCTAACATTGGTTATTAAAAAATAGGGAAAAATATTTTGAAAGTATTGTGATAAATGATGAAGAAAATATTTTGATAAATGATTGTCATTAAACTTAAAGATGATTTTGAATTACTCTGTCCAACATCTCCGCTTAGTTAACTGAGTTGAAAGATTTTCTATTTTTAATTCATTTATAATTATAATTCTCTTAGTGTTATAAATGGTATTATAACACAAAACTCATGACTAAGTCAGTCATTGAATAAACTTGATTCTCCACTGAAAGACACACAAAACTGCGAAAAATACAATACAATGTGCTGTTTATGTCAATAAACACTGATCACCTGAACGGTGACTTTCATTAACAAAAATGGTAATTTATCATTTAAAACTAAACAACATGAATAATATTAGAGCATAAACCTCTATGACATTTTAACAAATATTTTAGTAGTTAAAGTTCTTATTAGTTCTTAATTCTGTAAAAAAGCTTAAATAATCATAATATTCAGGGACAAAGGATTATGGGTATAATATATTTTTAAGTATATGTCCAAAACTCAAAATATTAAGTAATGTTTACATCATTAAGACAATATCTGGGTTAACAGTACAGCATACTTTGAAAATAAATCAATTCAAGCTACAATTTAAGAGTTTGTAATTTGGCTATACTGATACCAGAGATTTTATTAAAATCAAAGTTTAAAACCTCTCAGAATGTCACCTGAGTAAAACTCCCCCAGCTGCTACCCTGATTTGCATTTGTATAGCTCACAGCATGTTCATTTACATGTTAAAGCCTCCCCTAGAATTAGGGGAAGGGGGGACAACTTCAGAGCAAGACCCACGTCAACTTCTGACAACTTACGGCAGTTTTCGGTGTTGGCTGCAAATTGTCATGCGCAGTCGTATACTTGGAGTTTCACAACAATCTACAGTGCCACATTCTGACGAAAATTCCACTTTTCATGCAGTGATAGCAGCAACCCTCCTTTTTTAGTTAAGTGTAAAGAGGTGGTATTTTAACACCAAAAGAATTTAAAAGATTTACTACCACGTGCAAAATAAACAAACACATTATTAGTGAAACTGTGTACCCTCTCCTTGGCGCAGTCATTTATTCTAAATATATTTGGAACTAGTAGAACAGAAAACATGCCCATTATTGGCAGTATCATTTGCTGTCTTCTGTTCTTGTGATAAACACTGTAATGAACCTTCTATTTTAAATATTACAGAGGTTCACTAAGAGTAATGGAGAACAAGGTATACACTGCACACAGCACCCTGCTGAAAAAAACAGCATACCAGCAAGACCAGCATATGTTGTGTTTTGGTGCTGGTTTGCTAGTGAACACCAGCTAAACCAGCATCAGCACCAGCTGCCCATGCTGGTCATAACAGCAAGACCCCATATATCTTGTGTTTTGGTTCTGGTATGCTGGCGACCACCAGCTAAACCAGCATCAAACCAGCATAGACCAGCATTATTCCCATGCTGGTCCATGCTGGTTTGATGCTGTTTTTTTCAGCAGGGCAGAACTTTTGCAAAATATATATCACTTTATTAAAGGGATAGTTCGGCCAAAAATTATATTAAACCCATGATTTACTCACCCCCAAGCTGTCCGAGTTGCATATGTCCATCGATTTTCAGACAAACACATTTTCTGATATTTTAGAAAATATTTTAGATCTTTCAGTTGATTAAATGTAATGTTACGGGGTCCAGCCATAGTCCACGACCTTCAAGTCCAAAAAAAGTGCGTCCATCCTTCACAAATTAAATCCAAACAGCTCCAGGATGATAAACAAAGGTCTTCTGAGGGTAATCCGCGCGGTGTTGTTGTAGAAATATCCATATTTAAAACTTTATTAACGAAAATAAATACCTTCTGGTAGCGCCGCCATCTTAGACTCCTCTGTAATCAGGAGAGGGTATTAGCGTAGTGTACGCACTTTTCTTAGTGACGTATGACAAATTCGGACTGCGGGGGCACAGAGCAGCAGAGTAGCCTCCGTAGGCTGCGTAAGCTCTCATCCTGAATGCAGACGCGACTAAAAAGGCGGCGCTACCGGAAGGTATTTATTTTCGTTAATAAAGTTTTAAATATGGATATTTTTGGATATGGATATAACATTACATTTAATCAACTGAAAGATCTAAAACATTTTATAAAATATTCGAAAATGTGTTTGTCTGAACAACGATGGACATATGCAACTCGGACAGCTTGGGGGTGAGTAAATCATGGGTTTAATATAGTTTTTGGCCGAACTATCCCCTTAACAGTCCAAAATAGATCAATAGAAAACTATTGTTTAAATATATGTATTAAGTTAAACATCACATTTGTATGTCTTTCCGGGATAAATGACACCTTATAAGACACTTCACTACACAACACTGCAATCTAGTGGTTACTCAAGACCTCGCACTGCAAACTCCACCGCAATAATAAAATCGTGACACACACAATTAATTTTCACAGTGATAGATCTGGCATTCCTCCCAAGATCGCACATACATTAATGCTAATTCACTTTACATATAACTTTTAAAATAACACATAACAATATACACTCATACATGCATTCATACAAACAATTGGAGCAAATATTTACAAGACACTTCCCTGTCTCCAGGCAACAAGACCCCGCCCCATTAACCAGACAGATGAACTCTTCCAGTAAGGATTGGGTTTAGTCCGAGAGGCTCTGTTATTCCGGAACAGTTAATTTTCTGTTCTCAAGTTCACAGAATAAATAGTCACGCTTCAAGTGAATGACCTCTGCGTTTGAAATGTGCAATACAAATAAACTTGCCTTGCCTTGCCTTCAAGTGGGTGTTAGCTAATCCATACGGATTTAATAACCCCATAAAAGGGCACAGTACCAAATGTCTCTTGCTCTGGGCGTTATCGAATAATGTCCATGCGCATCTGAGCTCTCATGCACATGAATAAGTGTCCAGCTCTCCTAAATACCCCCCATTATATCTAACTACACACAAAAGCACCCTCGCTAACTATCTTCATTGCCGGATAGACCCCATTGGCCTCGAGCAACCCAAAGCGTCCCCACTTTTTCTGAGCGCAAAAACGGCCATTCACATTTAGTCCTCTCCCACACGCTTTACCTTGCATCAGGTCTCTTAAATCTCCTCTCCTCCAGGTGACACCAATCATTCTCATTTAGTCTGCAAGAGGTGACCGAGACTGACAACAAACTCGCAGGTCTAGATCAATGTCAGCAGCACACTTCCCAGCCGACACACAGAAAGCCTTATAGTTCATTACAGCACTTTGTGTGAACTGATTATTTTGTATTTTGTAAAAATCTGTAGAGTATGAAACAGTTGGGTGTGTGTGAAGGAATTAAAATAAACTGGTAAGGAAGTTGTGTCAATAAATTAAATATTTTGTTAATATTTTTTTTTTTCTTCTTATGGATGCCGCTCAAGATGTGGCTATTTCCTCTTGTCTGTGTTCAACCAAGAAGCCAGACCAAACTTGCCCAATAATAAAGGATGTGCTATCCATCGCTTAAATGCTCGGAAAAAAAGCTTAAAGAGATGAAAAAAACTATAGAGACTATGTGGACTTATGAATGAGACAATTGCTTAAGGAGATGCTGAGAAAGTCCCAGCTGAAGAAACCAACAAGAACCCTGCTTGGTACATTCCCCATCATGGGGTTTACCATCCTTAAAAACCTGAGAAGATCAGTGTAGTTTTTGATTGCTAAGCCAATTTCCAAGGAACATCCTTTAATGACCATTTGTTAGTTGGTCCAGAGTTAAAAAAAACCCTTGTAGGTGTTCTCTGTTGTTTTCCGCAAGGGTCTGGTGGCAATCATGTGTGACGTTGAGCACATGTTTCACCAATTCCATGTGAACGAACAAGATCAAGACTACTTACGGTTTCTCTGGTTGGAGAAAGGAGATCTAGAATCAAGGAATTTCTATGTCGATGACGGATTGACAAGTGTCTCAGCTGTAGATGAAGCTGTCAAGCTGATAAAGGAAGCAAGAGAACTTTGTAGCACAGGAAGGCTCTTCCGCAAAAGAATGTGCATAGAGTGTTGTAGATCATGACTTGGCTTTGGGTGAGCTTCACATGGAAAGGGCACTTGGTGTGAAATGGTGCATCAGATCTGATAGCTTCCAGTTCAGAATATTCATCAAGGAACAACCACTGACTAGAAGAGTTCTGTCCACTGTGGCTTCTTTGTATGACACACTTGGCTTTGCAGCACCCTTGATCCTTCCTTTATCCTTGTTGGTAAACAAATACTACAACAGATGTGTCACGATAAAGCTGGTTGGGATGAACCACTTAAGTATAATTTAAGACCAAAGTGGGAAGCGTGGCTTTCAGATCTGCAAGAATTGGCTGATGTGAAGATTTCGTGATGTTAGCTCAGGAAAGAGCTAGAGATAAGAACCTAGATGAGTACTTCTGGACAGACTCAAGTGTTGTCCTTGGGTATATTAATAATGATGCAAAGAAATGTCATGTCTTTGTAGCAAACCTTGTTCAACGCATTAAACAAAGTACTGATGCAAAACAATGGAGATATGTGACTTCTGAAGAGAACCCTGCGGATAATTCATCCAGAGGCCTTACAGCAGAAGAACTCATATCCTCCAACTGGTTTATAGGACCAAAGTTTCTGTGGTTTGATGAATTGCCCAGAGATGTCAAGGTGTAATGACACGTAAGGAGTGGAAACAACTGCAGGGGAATATTTGAACAATGTTTATTAAAAATAAACACAGAGAGTTTTTTTGGCAATGGTGGCGAAGACTACGGTGGAAGTTGATGTTTGAGTGCAACGTTGGTGGAGTGGTGAGCAGTGGTGAAACCGCTGTTTCCTTGGCTGATGGTAATTTGGGCAAGGGGATGAAATGAGTCGCCTTCCAGAACCGGTCCACTACGGTTAAAATCACAGTATTACCCTTAGAGGGTGGGAGGGCGGTAATGAAATCTAGCGATATGTGGGACCAGGGTCTCGAAGGGACAGACAGCGGTAAGAGTAACCCATCTGGAGGTCGATTGGAAGTCTTACCAGTGGCACAAACCGAACAAGCCAAGATGAAGTCGTGAACTTCACGAGCCATACCAGGCCACCAAAATCGTTGCTTGACTAGGAATCTAGTTCTACTAACCCCTGGGTGACAAGCAACACTGGAAGAATGACCCCACTGGAGGATGTCAGACCGTAACTTCTCCGGCACAAACAATCGATTCGGTGGGCACCGAGCCGGGGGCGTTACCCCTTCTAAGGCTGTCAAAACCTTCGATTCGACCTCCCATCTGAGCGCAGAGACAATGATGGTCTCTGGTAAAATGGGCTCGGGAGTAGCAGTGCGATCGGAACGCTCAAAAAGACGGGATAAAGCATCGGGTTTGATGTTTTTGGAACCCGGCCGGTAAGATAATGTGAAATCGAAACGTCCGAAAAAAAGTGCCCACCGAGCCTGCCTGGAGTTAAGTCTTTTGGCGGTTCTAATGTACTCGAGATTCTTATGGTCCGTCCAAACAATGAAAGGTACACCCGACCCTTCAAGCCAGTGACGCCATTCCTCCAGTGCTAGCTTGACTGCCAACAACTCTTGATTGCCAATGTCATAATTAACTTCCGCAGGAGATAAACGGTGAGAAAAATACGCGCAAGGATGAACCTTTTCGTCTGAGGATGCGCGCTGGGAAAGCACTGCTCCTACCCCACCTCTGACGCATCGACCTCCACTATGAATTGACGTGAGCGATCAGGGGTGACAAGAATGGGAGCTGAAACAAAGCAGCTTTTCAGTTTGGCAAACGCAGCCTCGGCTGGTGAAATCCAGGCTGAACACGGGAACATCCACATGAAGACGACGACGACAACAATAAACATCCAACAGAAAACGTAATCCAACAGAACACGGAACAACCAAACAACACGGAACAACCAAACAACACGGTGTCAAACACAAAGTGAGAATCTGGCAGGGAACAGAAAGTCATGTGAGTATTTATGGAGGAGATGTAATGATGAACAGCTGGAGCGAGCCAATCACACACAGGTGAGCTGAATCGCTCTAATGAGCACATGGGAGAGGTAAGTGAACAAACTAACACACACACACATGACACGGAGGAAACAGTGAATTTCCTACAGTGACACAAGGTGGAAGAGATCGTAGACAATGACCCAGAGTTGAAAAAAGCTCAAGTTCATAAAACTCAAACAAAAAAAGAAGGTTCATTGCTGGATAGACTTCAAAAGTTTTCAGATTGGTCAAGAGTGATAAAAGCTATTGCAAGACTTTGGCGACGTGCCAAGAAAGTCAAATATATAAGTCCAAGAGTCAATGAAGCCACCAGTATTGAAAAAAAAGGATGCAGAGCTTACCATAATCAAAATGGTCCAACAATCAGCTTTTTGTGATGAGATCCAGAGACTCCAGCAACAGAAGGAGATTGAGTCCAACAACAGCACAAACAAACTGCATCACCTGAATCCCTTCTTAGACAAGCATGGTATCCTTAGGGTTGGAGGTCGCTTAGCACATGCAGCGTTACACTCACATGTAAAACATCCAGCAATACTCCCACAACATAGTCATATATCATTGTTACTTGTCAAACATTATCATGAACGAGTGTATCACCAGGGAAGAGGAATGTCAATTAATGAGCTGCGATCAAATGGTTACTGGATTGTGGGATGTAGCAAAGTAGTGTCTTCATATATCTACAAATGCACTAAGTGCAGGAAATTCAGAAGAGGCACTGAAGAGCAAAAGAAGCAGGAAGGAAGACATCTACCTACACAAGAAATGGTGAAAGGTACAGTTTTTAGCAAATGTATTCTGGTCACGATGGGGAAAAGAATATCTTCTGAACCTCCTGTTACTAAACCGACTTACATTGAAAGGCCCATCCAGAAAATAGTTAATTAATTAATTAACTAATTGAAGCAGATTAAGAGCTTACCTTGTGGTCTACAATTCCTTGGGATTCTAGGTCATAATATTTTGATTAAAGGATATGTTACTGAGTTACAAAAACCACAAAAAAGGGCTTTGGTGGAAGTGTAACTGACAGAGAAGTCAGTTTATGTTTTATGCTTATTTAATCATTTTTTATTAATGTTTGTTAAAGAACTTTCATTTAAAACTGCTTTACCAGTGCTGTTTGAATAGAAACTTTTATTATGAAAAATCTCAAAGTGATTCAGGAAGAAAAGATGTCTGCAGCACAACATGGAAGATGAAACTTTTCTATATATAAATGTTATATTTTGTCCATCTGGAGTAAAAAGGGATATCAGATGCAAGATTAAGTTCTCCTTTTGGTAATAAGCAGCCAATGAAGTTTTTAATTTATATTGTATGTGATTAATGTGGATTTTGTTGTTATGTGGAAAAAAGCAATAACTGTGCAAAGACTAGTTATGCTATTTAAATTGAATTTAACTCTGTTTAAAAGCGTTACAAAGACAAAGTTTATTTGTTTTATTTATTTATGTGTTAATACATTCTTTATTTAACTTTGTTTTTATGTATTTGGTTCTCATGGCATCCTAAATTGGAAGCAGTTAATAGCCTGTCATCAGAGAATCCTTGTGCTTGTGAAATTACTGGGGGGAGCTACAGTGTTTTACCATGTGAAATGGTATGAGGTATTGACTACAGGTATTGCACAAATACTAAATGAGTTCAGGAATCTGAGAACATTGTTCAGCCAATGGGTTTTAATGTTTTAGCAATTGAGAAAAACTGTAAAATAATCACCAGAGCAATGTTTGTGGTAACCGTGGTATAAGCAGAATAATTGACTCCGGTCCTTTGAATTATTTAAAATAATGCACAGCCGCTGTGTAACTCTGCTCTGCTGAAAAACACAACATACCAGCAAGACCAGCATATGTTGTGTTTTGGTGCTGGTGACCACCAGCTAAACCAGCATTGACCAGCATGGGTTCCCATGCTTGTCCATGCTGGTTTGATGCTGGATTTTTCACCAGGGTGCTTCGCATTTACCTAGGGTGACCATACGTGCCATTCTTCCCAGACGCATCCCATCTAGGATTTCGGTGCGTCTTCCGGAAGTCGTATTTGTTGACCGCATACGCCATTCAGTTAAAAACATAAGATATACAATCTTAGTTTCATTCTTACCTTAAAATGTAACGGTTGCTTTTCTGTAATAATAATAATAATACTCTATGACGTATGCGTCGACAAATCTGACTTCCAGAAGACGAACACAAAATCCTGGACGGGATGCGTCCGGGAAGAATGGTACGTATGGTCACCCTAATTTACCACCTTGAGTGTGCATTATTTTCAAATAATTCTGCGGCCTGTAATCAATTATTCCTTACATATCATTGCACTGACATCGGCAAGATTACTCATATTGAGGTGATCATATTTATCATTAAAGTGAGCAGCTACTTACAGGGTACCCGCGGAGTCTTAAAAGTCTTGAAAAAGTATTGAATTTCATTTTCCCATATTAAGGCCTTAAAAGGTATTGAATTTCACCTCAAAATCTTGATTTTTTTCACGGAGGTCTTAATTTTTCAAATGATCAATAGATTTAAATGCTGTTAATTCAGACACAAAACTCGCGTGCATGAAAACCACGCGCGAGCCATAGATACGAGCGCAGAACACTATCCATGTTCGGAAAAGCATCTTAGCGAGCGCGCAGAACACTATTCGCGCGCGGGTACTGTAAGCATTCTCGCGTGTTCACAGAACACTATTCGCGCGCAGAAAAACGTCCTCCTGAGAGCGCACCTCTGTTCAAAGCGCACAAACACAGTCACGCAAGCAAAGTAAAAAGTTAAGTAAAAAGGCTGGGATGAGGGCAGCTGCACCAGACGCACTTTCTCGATCAAGTTGACTTTGGGACTGTGGGGGCAGGACAATGACGGGTGTCCAAGCACCTGTGATCGGTTGTTTGATTTAATCAGTGACTCACACAATCTTCTGTTCCACAATGTCTCTAGTAAATCTAGGTAGAGAAGACACTTTTTAATTTGATCATTGTCGAGAAGGTAATTTATATGTTAAACAATAGTCTTGTGTGATCCATGCAATAAGCTGCAAACAATAACGCAAATTTGAAAGCTATTATATATTTAGTTTACTGTTTAATTAGATAATATCATCTTGCAATATATACTATAGGCTACATATTTACATTGTCACACTAATTTAGCTTTAGAAAACTTTAGTATGGTCCTGTAGAAAGATTAACAGAAAAGATTAACAGAAATATATCTATATATGAGCTTGTGTCCAGTTTTTTGTCTGGTGCAGTGAACAGATCTTTTGTCTTTTTAGGGTCAAAATAGCATTACATATTAATTTGTTGTTGTGTTTGAGGGGTTTTTCTTTCATTTGCCATAATATGGTTATTTTTGTTAGTCAGTTTTGTTCTGGTTCAGAGCATTACTGATGAGTGTTATTAGATGTTGTTACTATCTTAACTATATTAAACAGCAAAAAAAACACCTTAAAATTGGTGTTATTGTTTAGTTTGCAGCTTATTTCATGGATCAAACAAGGCTATTGTTTTAAGATAAATTACATTCGTTGACATAATGGTCATATTAAAATGTGGCGGGCTGCACAAGATAAAGAGGAGTGCCGCATGTGGCCCTTGGCCCTCCAGTTGCCCATCCCTGAATTAGGGATTTTCAAATTTACAATAAATGTACATTTAAATCTATTAAATCTATTTGATTGTTGGGTAAAGATAAGGGTTAGGCCGTTTGGGTCTTGGACTCAGCCTTTCAGAGGCATGTTGTCATGAATGTTATAAAATATATTTTGTATATTACGTTATTTAAAATGATTTATTCTACCCGAATGGGTGCGATGTAGGTATTAAATTTCATTTGAAGTGGTATTAAAAAGGTCTTAAAAAGCCTTGAATTTAGGTTTGACAATCCTGGGGGTACCCTGCGGCAGTGAAGGATAACGGTCAGCGACATATGGATAATAAGTACATTAATGAGTGTTTTAGACAATTTTACGAGAAACTGTATAGTTCTGAGACTGATTCAGATAAATTAAGGGATTGTCACTTTCTAAACAGCTTGAATATACCACAATTAACTGAAGAACAGGCTAACTTACTGGAGGGTCCCATTACATTATTAGAAATTGATACAGCTATTTCATCACTCCAGTCGGGCAAATGCCCTGGAGCTGACGGATATCCCGTTGAGTTCTTTAAGGTTTTGAAAGGCAAGATAAATTAATTGTTACAGAGAGTATTTAATGCATCTTTTGAACACTCAAGTCTTCCGGGGACTATGTATACTGCTAATATTATAGTAATACCAAAAAAAGATAAGGATCCAGAACTACCTTCTTCCTATCGGCCGATAAGCTTGCTAGGAGTAGACATGAAAATATTGTCAAAGATTATGGCTAGTAGATTAGAGCGGGTTATATCAGACATAGTAAGCACAGACCAGACGGGATTTATCAAGGGTCGTTTGTCTTCAAACAATACGAGACGCCTAATTAATATTATCAATTATCTTAATCATCATCAAATACCAGGCGCCATTGTCTCAATGGATGCCGAAAAAGCATTTGACCGTGTTGAATGGGAGTACATGTTCGAAGTGCTAAGAAGATTTGGCTTTAAATCCACTTTCATAGACTGGGTAAAGATCTTGTATAAGATACCTGTAGCCTCTGTCTTGACAAATGTTTTTTTATCCACACCTTTTAAACTTACACGTGGTACTGCTCAGGGTAGTCCTTTATCACCTTTGCTGTTCTCCCTGGCTATAGAGCCACTCGCGATAGCTGTCAGACAGAATATAAATATAGTAGGAACTCTAATAGGAACAGAACAGCACAAAATTCTATTGTATGCCGATGACATTCTTCTAAGTTTGACAGACCCTGATAAATCAATCCCAGCATTGATTAATTGTATTAAAGAATTTGGAAAAATATCAGGGTATAAGGTCAATTTTGAAAAATCTGAAATAATGCCTTTAATAAACAGCGTTCAGACCGAGCCTGCTTATGTTAAACCCTTTCGCTGGGCACCTAAAGGATTTAAGTATTTAGGTATAAAATTCACACCCAGAGTTAATCGGCTATATGCAGAGAATATCAATCCTTTAATTAATCACATAAAAGAAAAAATTAAAAGGTGGAAAAAGCTTCCTTTATCAATGCTTGGTAGGATTAACCTTATTAAAATGATAATACTTCCAAACATTTCTTATCCAGTTTCAATGCTTTTTGTGTTTTTGAACTCAGATGATCTTAGGGACATTAACAAACTGATATCAGACTTTATATGGGCAGGCAGAAAACCTAAGATTAAAATGGATACTTTACAACTTCCGAAACAACAGGGTGGGTGGGGCTTACCCAAGATTGAGAACTATGTACTGTCTATTCATGCTAGAATTATTTCAGAATGAGCAACTGAACAAGATCTGACACCGTGGCTTGAGATTGAAAAAGTAACTAGCCAACCCTGCTGCCTTATAAACTTACTAGATAGACTTGCAAGAGAATTACCACCTGCTGTTAAAGAAAATTACCTAATTGTTAATGTTATTAAGACATGGACCATTTTGAAGAAATTATTTGTGAAATCTATGGCTTTTAATTTTCTTGCAACCTTGGTAAATACCCCAGATTTAACAACTGAGGGTGCTGGCCTTAATCTTAAGTCTTGGCACAAAGCTGGTATTAAGAGAGTGTATGATCTGTGGGATAAAGGTAAATTTAAGACATTTGAAGATATAAGATCTCAATATAATATACCTGTCAAAGACTTTTATAAATATCTCCAGATCAGGCATTATGTAAAATCAGAGACTGGATCCCTGGAGCTACCAAAGAAATGTTATTTGCTTGAAGAAACTATACTTGAATGTCGGAAAAGGGGACGTTTTGTGTCTAGATTTTACTCTGTGTTACAGACTATAAAGGTAGACAATCTGAAACATTTACAAACATCTTGGAATATGCTGCTCAAAATGTCAATCGACTCTGAGTCGTGGGAGGAAATAGTAAGTCTACCTTCTAGAATATCAATCTGTAATAGATACAAAGAAATGCAATTTAATATTTTACATAATGTTTACATATCACCTTATACATACAGTAAGTATACTCCAGGTGTCTCTCCGAATTGCTCTAAATGTAATTTAGCTAAGGGCACTATATATCACTGTCTGTGGGAGTGCAAGAACATTGAGGTATTTTGGCAGGCAGTATGATGCGAAATCAGCTTGGTAATAGGACGGACAGTCCCACTCAGCCCGCTCATGTGCCTATTGGGGCTTATACCAGAGCCTTTGAGAGCTCATAGGGAGACCGTTCAGTTTCTCCTAATGTTGGCCCGAAAGACTATAATGGTAAAATGGGTCGGTAGTGATCCCCCTTCTTTTCAGATATGGAAAGTTATGATATCTGAAGTGGTAACTTTAGAAAGAATGATGTATTGTCTTAAGGGTAAATCGTACCTGTTCAAAAAATGGGAGAATATTTTAAATTGTTTAAAGATTAAAGAGTCATAAATCAAAACTGGATAAAATGTAGGTACAATTAAATGACAATATCATGTATATAAATTGTCCACATGTTCATAGATATGTTTCCTGTGCTGTGTTTTTGTGTTTTTTTTTATGAAGTTTATTTAACTAAGTTTAGGAGGAGCATGGTCATGTGATCCAACCAATCAGTGCAAAGAGGTGCCTATAAATGGCAGTCCCTCACCTCTGTCCCGTGACAGATTTTTTGCAGCATCCCTCCTCCACCCCATCACCTCACTCTCATCTAGATACATTCATCACAGTTAAAGAGGGGGGAGTACTCTGGGTTCGGGCTAAAATTCCGAGCTCGGAGCCCTCTCCTAGGACAGCACGCCAAATATGCTTTATCTCATTCCCTATTGATTACATGTTAATGCGAACTCGTGAATTTTTATATATATGTTTTGTTTAATATGTTTTGTTTGAAATAAGGAAAATGCTTAATAAAAAGAATAATAAAAAAAAGATAATACATTCTGAATTAAGATGGGTATTTGACAATATCGAAATTAAGAGACTCCACGGTATTTGCTTCGGCACTTCTCTCCATCAATGCCAACATTAGTCTATATCCTCTGTCTGAATCATGTATTAATTATGACTCAATTAATATTTTGTTATACATTGAAAAACATTTACTCACCAAGATTAGGCTACATGTTGTTGAGGAAAATTATTAAATCCACTGTATGGCTTCAGCGCGGTCCTGCGTTTGATAGTGCATCCAGCAGCATTGAACTTGACTGCTCATTTACCTCGCAAAGCCGGAGCTCAAGCCCAAGCCCGGCCCGAGTCCATGTAAAAAGTTAAAAATGAAGCCAAATATCTTCAGCTCTAATTTTTTCTAAATCTGTCCTGAATTGGTAATTGCTCCCAGGTGAATCTTGACTTTCTCTAAAGCCTGGGATACACTGCACGATAATTGGCTGTCCCCGACGAAAGATAGCTATAGTGAAACAATCGTTGCGATTTCTGTGATCGTGGCTCTTCATCGGTGGTCCTATGTCGTACAATGAGAGAGGTTCAAAGATGGCCATTTTCCCGGTCTTGCGTCCAAAGATAGCCTACGATAGTTTTCTGACAGTGTCAGAAATTCGGCATGATCACCGCACAGTGTGTTTGCTGCTACGACCTGCGTACTGGTATTTGTTTACCACGAGCGCATGCTGGTGACGATGCGCTAACGTGTGATGCAGCCGCCGAAGCTTCCGTGTCATCATCGTACAGTCTACATGCCTGTCGTGCCCGAGTTTAAACGATCCATGTCGTGTGATAAGTTAATGATCTTATAGGAGTGCAAAAATCTTGCAGTGTATTCCGGGCTTAACAGACAGAAACGTTTCCAGCAAGCAAAAACCGAGACATCAAAATGACGGCTATCTATAGACCCAATATAGTCCGGCTATGACTAACCCACTTCTACCCTAAATGACCTTGAATTTGATTACATGCCATTTTTGCCAACTTGAAGATGTGTGATATTCCAACATGTAAGCAAAGTCGATAGGTGTTCAAGGTTTTTGCTTTTATTTCTTTTACATGTTCTAAAAGTATACGCATTGTCTATTCTTGGGCTATGGTTAGAAGTCTATTAGACTTTCACTGGCAGCCCAGCACTAAATGTTCAGTTTTCTCTAAGGAGTTTGTCCTATGTTCACATTTCTGCTTTTTTTTTCTTTGTGGTATGCAGTGCTGTCTTTTTCTTTCTGTAATCGCAATGACATGGTCTGTCAATGAATTACAGTACAAACAGTAAAAGCCTAAATGTAAATTTTGTTCAGTCTCTTGCAAATAAACTCCCACATAACTTACACTAAGGTGTAACCTACAATTTACAATAATTGTCACCAAAACTTTAGCCATAGTTTACATCAGAACATCCAGTGGCGGCGCCAGGGAAGAGCTAGGTGGTGCTGTAGCTCCGGCTATAATATCCATAGCACCCGCCCAGCACCCCCAAGAAAGGTCTGTATTTTTTATATTTATATTTTAATGTCATGTTTGAATAGTGTTTTCATGTTGTTAAAAAAGGGAATTAAATAATAATTTAAAATATATATATATTTGTCTAAAATATCATGACGCCCAAACAGGTGATCTTCTTTGGCCAATGGGTGCAGCGCCCGGTGAACTTTTGACCTTAACAACGCACGGCAGTTTGTTTTTGATTGCGAGTTTGGAAATTTAGCCAAGTAAAATACACTAAAATGGATACACCAAAAACTACCCGAGGAACAGCAGTGGACACACTAGGACCAGTAATCTGGCACTTTTGGCTATAAATACGGAGAGAACGAGGACCCTTGACTGCGTCAACATCATTGATGATGCTGTTTTGTTGTGAAGACGTCTATGATAAGTGCTTGAATTTCCCCTCTGTTGGCTATTACAAATTGAATTAATTTGGTGATTAAAGCACAAATCTTGGCTCTGCATTGTTACATCTATAGGGTGCCCATTTGTGTCATTCTTCCCGGACGCGTCCTGTCCAGGATTTCGGTGCGTCTTCCGGAAGTCGTATTTGTTGACCGCATACGCCATTCAGTTAAAAACATAAGATATACAATCGTAGTTTCATTCTTCCCTTAAAATGTAACGGTTGCTTTTCTGTAATAATAATAATCCTCTATGACGTATGTGGCTGACAAATATGACTTCCAGAAGATGCACCCGAAATCCTGGACAGGACCATAGACTGTAAAAAAAGATGGACGACGCCTGTTCGCTCCCTTCCATTGGTGAAAAGTGAAGCCGCCAGTGTCCCGATATGGCGCTGACATCTTGGGTCTTGAGTCTGCGCAGTAGCGATTTCGGGACCAGTCATGCGCAGTAGTGAGCAGGAAGTGAAGCCGCGAAATCTAAACCCTGCCCTCGCTCTCACAGAATGCGCATATCACACGATATCACAGCTGTCAATTATGACGTGACACCACCGTTTTTATATCATTAAATAACTAACTAAACAAAAACTTATTTTAAAAACAAACATTTGAATTTACATCAGTGTGATAAAAACTACAATAAATGACAGAAACCAGATTTGTATAAAAGATAATTGAAGTGTAATTAATTTTTTTAGTTGGTCTCAAGTCCCATTGAATAACATGGGGAGGCGGGGTATATGACCTATACTGGGACCAGTCACTGGGGGGCGATCGAGACGTTTTGGCTTCACTTTTCAGGGCTTGTGCGGCACGCTTGGACAGGACGCATTTTAAGCTGAAGAGTGCACAGTGTCTGTTGCTGCGTTTGCTGCTCTGTTGTATTCAGGGCTAGACTGTGACAGAACTGTGAAATATTATTTTCAGAGGTTTACATTGGCAGGCTTATGTATGTTGTATCTATAGCCCTTGTGTTGAATACGTTTACATAGTCATGGAACGAGCAGTGGTGGGCCGTCAGGACCAGCAGGGCCTTCTCTGCTGGCCCTAAAATAAAATCAAAAATATTTTTTTCCCCAACAACAAAGTGTTAAATGTTTTTCTTTAGTATGCTATTTTTTTTTCATTGGTGTAATGTCCGCAAAATTCGTTAGTTTTGTTGAGGTTGAACCGGAGTACCCTCAAAAATTCACATAAAAAGCAGCTTATTCAGCTGGGGCCAGCTCTACAGATACTGCTAGGCTTGTGTTGAAGGACAACACATCTGATTTGTTACAATCATTAGTGACAGAAACATCAACCAATCAAATTTTGACGTTTATTGACAGCACGTCCTCCGGGTCTAGCGACGTGCCCAGCGCTACCCCTGACGTCTGTCGTCAATTTCCAACGTGAGCGCGAAATTCAGTTATTAAAGAAAATGACATCCGCTGTTGCAGATACACGCGATCTTTTTGCCCCAGCACAAGAAGTTATTTTGTTGGCCGTGTTTACTTTTTAATACGAGTACAGGGACATGGAATGATTCTGGCTTTGACAGTCTGAACAGCTTCACGAAGGCAGCTCTTAAACACCAAGGCTCCGAGTGCCATAATAATGTCAGTCATGCATTTAAAAACTTTTGGTGAAAGTCTTGTGGATTTGGAACTTAACGAGTAGAGAAAACGGGAGATCAGCGTCCACAATGAGAGGGTCAGAAAGAACCGGGACATTCTGAAGCGTCTTAGTGAGTGACTGTGTTCTCTTTTTGGGAGACGATGAAGATTCGCTGAACAGGGGTAATTACTTGGAATTGTTAACGCTATAGCGGAGCATGATGCTGACTTGCGACATCATCTTGCCACGGCCACAGTTTTTACAGGACCGTCAGGAAAAAATGAAAAACATATAATAAATGCAGTGTCAGAAGTGTTAAATGATGACATCAAAGAAGAAATAAAATAAAAAAATTCTGTGGCAGTTATGGTGGATGAGACGACTGACTTCAGTAACACAGCGCAGCTCTTATGTCCTCGGGTATGTGACTGAAAAGTGACGGGTGAGTGCTTTACTACTTGTCGAGTATTGTATCATGCAGATTGTGGTTTGTATCTGATAATAAGCATTATTAAGGGCTTATGCACATTGTTATTGAGTGGTTCGTGTTGCACTGATAGTAGCCTGTAGCATGTGGATGTGACACTATGCACACAGTGTGCAGGGGATTACATGATACATGCAGTGAAATGTAGTCTGAGTTCAACCCACCCTTACCTAGCATACTGTTTTAGGCTTATTGTTGATCAGCTGTCATGTTGCTGAGTGCCTGTATGTGCGGCCGAATATATGCATTATTTGCATATGGGTGTGTTAGCTGTAACAGATGAGTATATATGTGGTTTACATGCTTACTGAAGGCCCTGACTGAAACCCCACGGCACGCCACTGGGAACGAGTATAGGCTAGTTAATGCGGGCGTGTATAAAGGGTGGTCCGATGCGAACTCCTTAATGAAACGCCCCAAAATTTAAAGCACCTTCCCTTTAAAGGTATAGCGGAAGATTTTCCCGAATTATTTAAAAGAACCGCCCCTCGATATTTTTTAAGAAATGCTCCCGAGAGGGAACGCGGTGCACGGGACAGAGAGAGAGCATGCAGGAGCTCAGTTCTTCTCTTCGCTCTGTTTACAAGTTTCTGTCGGCATGTTTACCGTGTCTGTGCGGTTCGTGACTTGTGCCAGGGCTAGCATCGCAAATCATAGCTTACATCAACTTTTACTAGCAGTGATTTTAAATGGATTTCTCCAAATAGCATGACAAAATGTACCTTTCCAGTAGAAACTTTGCGTGGGAAGCCCAACCTGTCCTTTTAGCTCACGCCAGCGTGTGAAATAGTCTCCCATAAACATTCTGGTCTTGTTTCTTTATTTATAGTCCTTTCTCGTCTTGTCATACAATTCGTAGATACTTTTTCTCTTGCGACCCTCAGACATTTTGAAAAAAACACAGTGAGAACGCGACCTTCAATGAATGGTTGAAACCGTAGCACAACACACATACACGTGAAAGTGCGCATGTGCAGAAAGCGAACGTAGAGGCGAGCACGTACAACGGTTATACGTCAACATATAATCAGAATGATTGACATCTGGGATGACCAATAACAGTGGTGATCCACCCGGAAAACGAAAATCTTCCGCTATACCTTTAAGTGTTGACCATCCCCATAGCACCTGCATCAGAAAATCTCTGGAGCCGCCACTGAGAACATCCCTCCAGAGTAAACTGTTATATTGACAACATGACTAAGCAATTTGACTGTCTTATCCGTACACAATGACACAAGGACTTGTCATTCTGATGGCACTGACGTATTTATTTACAAAGATATTTACTGTTGAGAGATAAACAATTATGACAGGCGACTGGCTTTTGCAGGTTATCCATGGCAGTAGCAGAGTGGCCATCGAGATAGTCGGTGGGCCGGTAGTGTTTTGAGGCTGCAGCCAGTCTGATATACATTAAGAGTTATATAGCAACCCTGTCTGGCAGCCTGATGTGCGGCCGCTTTCCGCTGGTCAAACTGTGCAGCCTCTTTGCTCAACACAGTACATAAAAGTGCTCAACCTTTTCGGTAGGTGACCATGTCTAGAATTTTTTTAAATATAGTGGGATCAGTGAACGGCCCTCTACAAATGGCATAGCATGTTGGCCTTTGATGTAAAAAGCCACCGAATCCATCAAGCGGATAGACTATTTGAGAGACTAGTAGTACGTGTGGATTAAGGATGTTTAAAATTTCTAGCCTGGTGGTCAAGGACATGAATGGTTCAAATCAGCACATTTGCAAGGTTTATCTCCATGGCTATATCATAAATAAAAATTAGAAGGGTAACTTCATCACATCATATATTTCCTACTATGTGATTTTCATATTGTAGACGAGAGTATATCACTGCAATATGGCAAAAATATCCTCGCAACATTATTATTTCTCAAAACTTTGACAAAAATTATTTTTAAAGGAACTGTAACCTATATTATTATTACCGGAAAAACAGCAATATTACTGAAATAAACTCTGAGGTAAATGCGCCAAACACGTTAAAATAAATAAGCAAAAACATTATTAATAAAAAATATTATTATCTCTTAAAACTTTATATAACAAAATTATATTTAAAGCAAACATATCATGCTTTTAAATCTGTCCTTGTTATATATAAATCATCTATTTGTGGTCTATATAAAGTGAAACTGCAATGCTTGGGTCTGAATTCCTCATTATTATAGCCCCACAGGCCCCCTTTCTAATGTGCATCTGAGAGCAACTCGTTTTGGAACTGTCTTTTTACATGCACGTCATACCCTGCCCCCTCTCCAGGTTGCAGAGGTGACACTCGGTTAAACTCCACCCCAGTCGGCCATTTTTGTAGTTTTATAGCAGAGATACGATTATCTAGCGGCACAGAAACTTTTTATTTACTCGTTATTCACAAAATGTCAACAACGGAAGACTTGTCCATCCAGCCTTATATGTTCGCGCCAGAGTCAGAAATGGGCCGAGATGAAAATGAAGACGACGAACCTGCAGAACAACGTCTTCATATGGAGGTATCGCAATGGTGTGTTAATGGCGGCTGTCTTATTTCAGAATATTAACAATTATAAAATTGACTATTATTCTTAGTTAATTGTACGTTGTTGTAATATGCTATAACGTAATCCCGGGATGATGACCACATGCGACATCCGCAGGCTGCAGCCTTCGGATTGAGAAACAGCACTTCTAAACCATGACCACCGTGTACTTTACTGTTTTTAAAGTTATTTACAGCTTACCGAAGTGCTCTGCTCGTCGTCTCCAAAGATAGAAGTAATTGACCCCTCAATCAGACGAAGTCTATCGGCAAATCCTACTTTATACTGGTGGAGGTTGGTGAAATAGTTATCCTTGAAGTGCTTCGCGCACTAAAAAATGACATTTCTGTGAAAAATAAAACTCAACCAGGCACAGGTTCAACAACCGAACATTTTGATTTACTCTCTCGTAACTTATGCATCCTTGAGCTTGTACTATAATATCGCAGTGAGAAATTGAAAATGGCGGATTGCTCTTAGTGTTGGGCTGGGAGTCGATGTCCTTATTTGGCAGTTCCGCTGCAAATACTGTGACGTTATTGTTCAAAAAACGTAATAGATAATAGAAAAATCAGAACAGGTTGGAAAATATGACCAAAACAGAATATAAAGATATCAACAAAGCACCTGAAGAGACTAATTTAAACTTTACTGTACTTCTAAACACTACAAATATACAACAAAATGCATTTAAGAGCTAAGAAAGTGGATTTAGCATGATATGTCTCCTTTAAAGGAAAAATTCTTACAGTTATTCAGAGAAGCACACATTATTCCATATTACTCCCGTTTATGAGCACGTTCGTCTGTTATGTAATAGCTGATTGACAGGTGCACAACACCGTCTTTCAAACGGGTATCATTTGTATGGTTACTAATTTAGGAGAACTAGCCATGATTTAATGATTTTATTATTATTATGAAAATGTGTTTTTTTTTAGCATATTTATTACGATTTGCATTACCCTAGTTTTACTACAAATACGAGACTTTTTTTTTTTATCAAGGAGGGCCGGTGGTATACAAAATGTCCTGGTAGATTTATTGGTCCCACTCCGCCCCTGATCCATGGTGTTTTGCCATTTGTATGAATTGTTTGCAGAAATGCACTTACTGTTTTGCAAGTGTCAAGGATGATTCGAGAAATGTACCAAAGTGACTGAGAAAAAACTGTAATGGTGATATCCAGATAAATGTCTATAAACATTGTTGAGTTATCTCGTCAATTAAGAGAAAACGCTTCCCTGAGGAGTTTTTAAGCCAATCCATATTTTCTGTTATTATCCACTAGGTGACAATCTTACACAACAACGCTGAAGTATCCACAAAATCTCTTTGTATGTTTTGAACATTGCGTGGAGGGTCTGTTCTTTCATTTGATATATTATATGTTTATATATTAAAAGAAGAAATTAAATTAATGTTAATTTATGAAAATAAACACCTCAGTCTTAATCATATTTTCATTGTGTCTTTGCTGCGTCTGTGTTGCTTGGGAACTGCGCTCTGTTGCAGACACACTTGATTCTGAGGAACTACTTTGTTTGGTTGAAGATTAATATTTGTACTAATATAATTACAACTTATTTGCTGTGTTTTATTTGATGAAATTCTGCTATGCATATTAAGTAACAATTTTATAAAAGCAATAAGCCCTGCGAAGCAGTGGTGTCAGTTCATTTTATAACAGCTAAGGGGGTTTTAGGCACTCCGCTTTTCCTAACAACGCTCCTTAGCTGTTATAAATGCACTGGTAACCCACTGCTTCTTGGGGCTTATTACTTTAAAAAACATGGTTTACGGGGACCAAGAAAGGCTTAAAAACATACTAAATAGTACTATTTCATAGTTTAAAGACAGCTAACAGGTTTTTGTGACGTTTGGGGTTAGGGACAGGGTAGCCCTAACAAAAATTAACTATTTGGTTTAAAACTATGGTTTTACTACACTAACCATGGTTTAACTATGGTTTTTGAAAACCATGGTTGTTAAAACCATGGTTATTTTGTGGTTACTATGGTTTTACTACAGTAACCATAGTTTTTTGGTTTTAACTGTAGTAAAACCATGATTTCTGTAAGGGAGGTAGAAGAATAGAATATACAGTTACAGTTTTTTTCAGTCGCTAACAAGCATTTGTCCAATCAGTTGTCACATTTTCAAAACTCTAAACACAATTAGCACAGCATCGGCCTTTTCTGGCCATACAATTCATTCATTTCATGTTGTTTTCACACAATATGCAGTCAGTAAACACATTTCCACAATGCTTACATTTTCTTAACAGACAAGCTATACCTCCCACCAAAATTATGGATTGTTTTTGTAGTATTTACAAACGTTAAAGGCGGAGTCCACGATGTTTGAAAAACGCTTTGGAAAAGGAGACGGGCCGACTACCAAAACACACTTATAGCCAATCAAATCAAATCAAATGCCGGATTGCGTATGTGTGGGGCGTGTCTATCAACAGAAGGTCCAGATTCTATTGGGGTAGGGGCGTGTTTGTTTAGGTGATTTCAAATATCAACATTGGCTTTCAAACATCATGGACTCCGCCTTTAACACGCAACATCCCACAATAGCAAAAACAATATTCCAAACCATAGATACAGTATAAAAACCTTTATATTGGGTAAATTGGGCCAACCACAGCTGATTCCAGTCTGGCTTAGGTTATTTTTTCTTTTACATTGATACTTATACAGTAAAAGGAGGACTTTGAGGAGTGATGTTTTTGAAAACAGAAACAGACAAACACTGTAATGTCTGGACGAGGAAGCATAAAAGCAAGGGGCACATGGAGAAGAGCAGGCCCAGTGAGAGGTGCAGTGAGAGATGCAGTGAGAGGTGTAGGAGCAGTAAAAGATGCAGTGAGAGATGCAGGGCCAGGGAGAAGAGCAGGCCCAAGCAGAGGGCAATGTAGAGGTGTAAGAATGCATGGTGGTGGCATTCCAAGGGCTGCAAAAACAGTAGTCAGTGATGAAATTCACTGATTTCGGTAAGAGAGGCTGGTGAAAGAGTGCAGCCCAATTTTAGGAGGTTGCCTCCATTATACGCATCTTTCAACAAACCAACAGGTAAGTATTGCATTTTACATGGATTGTTTCTATTTTCACTCGACATGTCAATAAGGTCATACAGTAATGCATATGTAAAAAATGTTGTCCCTCTAAAGAATGCAACGTCTTCCACCCTCTGGGGGAAGAGGAAAGCTCTTCAAAAATGATCAAGATCAATACTGTAAAACTTTTTCTGTTCTATCATATTGTGTTTCTACTTTACCTCCTGTAGTCAAGATTAAGGGGAAAAACTGCTTTTTACTGAAATGCTTTTGAATGTGAACATTGCTGTACATGTGGACATACAGTTCCCAACCAAGACATTTAGCGAAAAAACGGCGGATTGCATGTTTTACATGCAAATACCTGGAAAACTGAAACATAAAAGTCTATGCGGTTTTTGTAATGTCAACAATAGCCAGTATTTTGAAACCTGGTGTACTTTAATTGATTGCATGAACCTTGGGAAGTGAAAAGAAGTGTTATTCTTTGAAAGAATCATTTCATTTTGAGTCAGATTTCCAGTGTTTTGGTAAAGTTATTATGTGCAGAGAAAGATTTGTTCTATTTTGAAATGAAGAGTTAGTATTTATTTAACAAAATGTGTTTTTGAGAAGAAAATTATGCATTTGGCCAATTGTGTTTTGAAGGTGGAACTCTGTGTTAAGTGTTTAGAAAAATTATCTGAAGTATGGGTAAGCGCTTGTTAGCGATTGAAAAAATTTTATACAGTATAAAATGCATTGCGTATATGGAATTGTAAACCACATATGCCAACCCTGTTTTAGTTTGAGAACTCAGACGTTGCGCTAAGTGTAAATGAACAAAGACGGAGTCTTATGTAAACGAACAGCTGATGTTAAGGTGACAACACATCATTTTCAAAGTAAAAATTATTTTATTCAGGTAAATGGAGGTTTGCAACGGAGGTTTTGCCATATAGTAAACATCTACCAACCAGCTATTATAAACGCTATATCGGATTGTTTTAACATGTATCCTTATAGATAATGTCTGTTTTATATTTATGTTTGAGTATTGTTGAGTTTGAATATTGTTGTAATTTTGTTTATGTTTTGTTTAAATTTAGTTAGCTTATTACGAAAGATAGACTGTAATTTTAAACGCCCTAGGGCGTTGTAAAGGCCAATATGAAGGGAGAATTGTAAGGGGTCAGACATTATTTTCGAGTTTAATTTAAGTTTTGTTTGCTACTTTAAAATGAATTTCGTGTCATATAATTTGTCTCTTAATTTTAATCGATGTTTTGTTTATAAGTTTTGTGAATATAAATTAATAAAAACAATAAACTCAACGTCATTAAATATTTAATGCTTGTTTAGCCGCTTGCGCTTTTAGCTATTTCTGAGTTGCTAGCGGAGGACGTGCACGGACCTCGCACACTTTTAAAAATTAATGCAATAAGCATTTCTGTAGGCTAAAGCTATACTTCACCTCTTACTATGTTTGATTGAAGTTTGCATTTGCTGAAATTTATTTTTGCTTCAAGTTCGTTTAGTACTGTTCACTTGAATGCTTTCTTTTTAAATCATAAAGACCTTTCTGTTTAGTTATAAAATCTAAATTAACCTATAAATCATGTTGTAGGGGGGAGCTAGAACAGTATAAGACTTTTCCAAACACATTTTTATAGGTTCAAAAATAGTGTCTGTTGTAGTTGCCAGCAAAGGACCCAGGTATGATTTTTTGTCAATATCGCACACCCCTAGGCTGCATAAATGCGCAAATGTAAGCTATTATTAGAGTAATAAGTTATTTTACACTTTTATGCGCATGCCCAGTTACGTGATTGGTCATGTTTCATGCGTTTATGGTGGTGTATAGTGTGAATGAAGTTTCTTTTTAAAATGCTAGTATAAACAAGGATCGTTTTCATTTTAAAATGCCGTTTTTAAACGCAAATGCTCTAATGTAAACAGGGCCTCAGTGTGAGTCCAGCAGTGATTAGTTTGGTCAGTTAAGCTGTTGTGTATTCACTTGGGCTATTAGCATATCAATGCCCCCTCCTCTGATTTCTTTCTTTCTTTCTGCTGTTTTCTGTTATATTATCAAACTATATATTCAATTTCAATCATGCATTTTCCCTTTGGTTGCTTTGGTTTAACAGTGTGACCGTGTGTTTCTTATAAATTTCAAGATGTTTGAACCTGGAAACGTTCTAGCCACCATTAAACTGTAAAATAAAGGAGGGAGACAAGAACGCGCTGGCAGTGACTGGATCATTGATTGGAACATTTACTTACAAAAAACGGCCTGATGATAAAAATAAAGTCGTCTGCAATGTCTGCAGCAAGGAATTTGCATATCACCGGAGTTCGTCCACTCTAAATTACCACCAGTAAAAATAATAATAAAATTGTTTTTGAACTTTAATGTCACTAATGCTGATTATTCATTGATTTATTTAAATTGAAATATTTAATACTTTCATAGCAAATTTATGTATGCGATTAATTTAGTTTAATTAATCACAGAGTTTTAATTAATTAGATAAAAAAATGTAATTGATTGACAACCCTAATAATGTAACTCAGATAATTTGCTTTTAGAGGAATCTGATGATAAACTGACATTATTAAGATCTCTTCTGATAAAGTGGAGAAAATTGTGAGATGTTTTCTGTGTGTTTTCGTGTCGGAAAAAAAACGAAAACTGGGAAACAAAAGTTTCCATTTCAAGTCAAGAAGCTTTATTGTCATTTTAACCCTAGCGGTGCAGCTCATAGTTTCATTTAATTTATTTATTTAAGGACAGTGGACATTAATAAACATTTCTGTAAATTTTTGTAATTTTGTAATTTTTAACACATTAAATCACACAGCAATTGATATACATACTGGCATAACACTGGCTTCATTTAAAGATAAACTCATTATTGTATTATATATTATTGTAACACTGTGTATTAAAATATTTTCCCAACTAAACAGGTTGTATTTGTTAAGAATTTTACAGTGATGGTAAAGATTTTTTTAATTTTATAAGTTAAATAAGACAACAGTTTCTTCAGGACCGTGGTGCTACAAACAGACACTGAAATACATAAAACAACACGGAGCTTAAGACTAAAAAAGTAAAGTTTTAGCTTAGACACATAAAGTGCATGTGTGCAAACAGTGCCAGACAAGTGACAGTGTAACAACAACACAATAAACAATAAGACAAGTGGACATAAATCAATAAAAAATAGCACAGACCAGTATAAAGTCTGTAGTTCTGAGTATAGAAAAAATGCTTGTAAACATCTAAACAGATATTAAAACATCAGCTGACAGTTACAACAGCATTGAAGTGTCACTGACATAAAACCATGGTAAAACAGCTGTGGATGTGCCGAAATACTGTGGGCTTGATTCAATATTACTGCTGAGAGAGGTTAAAGAGATCTTTTAAAAAAAGGTGGACGGGTGACAGATACTTTGATAAATAACCAGATTTGACAGAAAGGTATTTTCATAAAAGAGTGATGAAGGATGTCATTGAAACATGTGCGGCCAATAATGATGATGTAAGAGACCATCAGGAGCATGATGTCCATCCACAACTCCTGCTTCACACAAGCACAAGAATTGCGTTTGGACAATCAGCACCAGACAGCCGAGATTAAACCAGACAGAAGTCCCAGTAGAGCAAAGCAGAGGAGAGAAAATAAGAGGGTCAAAGCTGCCGGTGCTCCGTCACATAGCGCAGACGTGAGAGGGAAGATGAGAAGTATTTCCCACTGTGTTGAGGTTTTTAAATAAGTGATTGAGCGAACACAATGGTCAGTGCTCAGAGGGTCAGCAGTCCGGGCAGCTGTGCGCTCACAATAGGATCCTCACGTCCTAAAGCCCACAGTAGTCTTAGATAATAACTCAAACACTCACACAAAAGATCTGAGCTTCAGTTTCTCTCGCTTAGACATGCTTGTAAATATGCTTCAGTTTCCATGGAGTTTAACCAAACACTGCTTAAAAAAAACTTGTTTTAAACTTTTTCAACTTCTGTTGCTTTTGATTAAAATGAGAGTGTTATAAGGTGTGCTCTTTCACCACCTTTATAAAACAACACAGATGACATTATTAATGACATATTAGTTCATTTTAGTGCTTCAAAAGTCTTTATATGATCTGTGTTAACACCAGATTATCAGAGGATCTTACAAAACACAGAAGATATATGAACTACCATCATATCTTCTGTTTGTTTTACTAGGTTTCAATCCATTTTAAAAAGATTCCTACAACACATTATCAAATATAAATGCAGCAATAACAAATCAAGCAAGTTACCGAATCCTTTAACATACCAACTAGACAGTCATGAGAGCAGATGCTGCTGAGATGAAAGAATTGAAGAAAATATGCCTGTAATCTCTTCTAAATTTTA